>NC_090265.1:671680663-671986079 GCF_040414725.1 Anabrus simplex
GTTACAGTGCTATAATGTTCAAGTAAAGGAAGAAGCTGCATTTGATCCCTTCTTTCATTGCATTAAACATACCCTGGGGCTACTGTATGTATGAACATAAAAATTAAAGAAGGCTCAAATATAAATCTGCAAAATAAACTGTGTTTTGTTAAAGATAAAACTTCAAGTAGCTATCGGCTTGCATTTGGGTTTGACCTCCACTGTTGGCATCCCTGAAGATGGTTTTCTGTGGTTCCCCATTTTCACAGCAGGCAAATGCTAGGGCTGTACCTTAATTAAGGCCACTGTCGCTTCCTTCTCACTCCTAGACCTTTCCTATCCCATCATCACCATAAGACCTATTTGTGTCAGTGCGACGTAAAGCAGATTGTAAAACAAATAAAAGATAAAAAACTCATTGGATAAAAAGCCAAGATAAATAGCATGAGTGAAGGAAAATGTGTACAAATATACTTCCTATTTTAATATTCTGTTGTATACATTGTGTTATTCTTTACTTTCTTTATGGATATTGATTACCATTCTAATTACCAACGGCCTATTGTATTCCGATCAATACAACAAATGCAAACTTTCTATGACAGTGGCTTATTTCGTAGGGCACATTTTCTTTTTTTTGAAGCTTCTGTCGATTGCTTTTAAGTAATTTGTGAGGCATGGTCTCAGAAACTTGCCTCATGTGATCCATGTTTCCCTTTGCATGGCTACAATACATTTTAGGGTTCTTGCTCAGAAGGGTTTTGAAAAGATTTTTAAATATAACCAATTATTCGGAATAATGACGAATGCAAGGAAGTGCACAGGAATTACAAAATTAGACACTAATCCTTGAAAGACACAGCATGTAAGTCATGTGACAATATCATCCTTCTCCCACATTCTTTCTCCAGGCCATCCATATCCACTGTTTTTTTATTACAGAATCGCCTTCATGTAAATACTGAACTTCAGGTTGAATAGTCTTATCATTGGTAATAAGAGAATCAAAGGCTCCTTCATCACCAACTAAGCTTTGCTGTTCTTATAGTCTCTATGATATAAGCCCAGTAATGTTTTCGTTTTAGCTCTTTAGGGTTGATTTACTGGGAAGTGTGAACACAGGCATATTTACGACACTCGTATGCAGACTGAGATTTACTTTGCCATAAAGCAAAGTATCTGACGGTGATTTCACACTGCTTGCGCTTAATTTGTTCGAAGGCACTTAACTCATAACTGTTTTTCAAGGAAACTCGTCTTCACATCATTTTCGAAAGCGGTTTAATTTATATTCATGTTCTTGAACTTTTCATAAGTCTTATCATGTTACCTTTTCAGTTTCTTTACAGTAGCATGCAAGAATTTCAGTTTATGCCAGAGTCTGCAATGTGCACGTTTTAAATTATTGACCCGTGCACGTGCGAACAAGAGGAGTCAAAATAATCTGTCTGGACACTACTGTCTGTTTTTGACACACTACTGCTTCCTATATCATCCTGATCCATTGCATGACTAGTCGTTGCACACACTGGTGGGAATATTTTGCTACACCTTTGTTTCTTGTTTTCTTTCATCACAATTAGTATGTTCATGCCTTTGCTTTAACTGCCTCATTGGTTTATTCTTGCGTTTCACTGTTTTATATTTAGGGTAGTTAGAAAACACTGACAGTACACTTCCTGATTTCAGGTATCTTTTTTGAGTCCTTTTGCTAGACTCCTCACTTTCATCTATCCTATCCGACCTCCCTTGGTCAACTCTTGTTCTTTTCCGACCCCGACACTATTAGAGGATTAGAGGGCTAGGGAGTCTTTCATTTTCATGCCCTTCGTGGCCCTTGTCTTTCTTTGGCTGATATCTTCATTTTTTGAACCGTCGGTTCCCTTACATTTTTCCTCTCTGATTAGTGTTATATAGAGGATGCTTGTTTAGTTGTAATTCCTCTTAAAACAATAATCACCACAACCTCCACCACCACTGTTATAATCCGTGGCGGTGCAGGTTCCCGCCTTCACCTGAAACAGACGTATGGGCATATAATTTCATATAAATTTCATGTTATAACTATTGAGGTCATATAGTTATGCAAGAGGACCAGCGGGCATGCTTAATGAAAGAAGAAAACAAATAGGCATCACTCAGTGGGAAATAGCCTTCAACCCTATCTCTCTTAGAAGACCATCATATGGAAACTCGTGGAAGAACACTTGTTTCTCTTCTTGCTGCTCTTTTCTGTTAGTGGTATTACACAGTGGAGCACAACAGCAAGTCATGACTATAAATGTTCTGTCACAAAATAATGATATTTAGTATGGCACATTGTACTAGCTGATTGCAGTCTAGGTGCTTCAAGCAGCCGAATGCTAGCGCTTGGTGATTGTGAGGGAAGTTACTAGGGTAGATAGAGTTCTGGCGGAATGATCAGGTCTTTCATAATAAATGTAGGCGTACGTAGAGGTATCGTTCATTGAACTAAATGTTCTTTCACACTCTGAAGTAGGAACTGGAACAGAACTTATTATTTGCACCAAACTAAAAAAATGCTGATGGTTTCACGTTGGTGTCCTTAAAGGCCTGAATGTACTTTCACTTGTCGTCAAGATTGAAATGATACCAATGTAGTTGACATTATAATACAGAGTAATAATAATAATAATGAATGGAGTGTTTATTATTGGTGTTGGATTCTTGGTTTTTTTTTTTAAACACCACTCGACCACTTTCAGGATTGTCATTGTAGAGTCATCATACACTGCCATTGCCATACCTGACAACCCTTCCGATATACTTGGAAACTGTGCGTTTTTTAACTTGTCTTCCAATTTTCCGATTTAATTTTTACTTCTTCCTATTTTTGAACAATATTACCTCCAGTACGGTCAATACTCTTCCCCTAGGATAAATCCTTATGTGCTTGTGTAATTTATACAACCTCATTTTCAAGCGTATTTAAGATGATGCTTTATTTGGTAAACGTATAGCCCATCGCCTTTGTGTACCATGTTTCCCTCTCACTACAGCACTGTGTTCACTTACAGCTGGGAATTCGGGATGGCAATCGTCCTACAAGCGAGAGATGCTACCGACTCCGTTAATTAAGTGGGTCGAAAGAATGAGTTTGTTATTGTGTGGTTTGCACGCTGTTAACATCATTCTGTGCGTAGTTTCATTGGAGTTGTAGGACACATAGTTTTTCTTGCGGTTCTGTACTTTTCCCCCTGTTGAAGTCGTAATAATATACGAGATATGTTGATCTGTTTTGTATGTGGTAGTTTCGCGTATTTCAGTGCATTTATGCTCATTCTTACTTCATTTCAACGAGTTGAATTTATTTCAGGGAGTTGTGTCTGTGACAGTTTCTGGTATTTTGTCTTCACGTTATCTCCAGGTGTTCAGAGATACCTATAAAATTGAATTTCCTTTCCTTTTATAGTCTAATAAAGGAAACTGTTATGCATTTTATTGCATATATCGGCGTGATATAAATATTGTGTGTGTGTCATAAATGAGAATGATTAGGTACATTTTCTTATAACCATTTTTATTTTTTCTTAATTTAAGATGTTAATTTAATGGTCAAGTTGCATTGTAATTGTAAATATTTATGCCTTGTATCTTGTCCTTTTAACACCGAGACCATGGTGCAATATAAGTGGTGAAATCCAAGAATTAAAAAACCTTCCTATTTTTTATTTCTAAAAGTTGGCAGGTATGCATTGTGAAAGTCTTCTTAAGAGATTTTTCCAATCATGGCTGAATAGCTTAGATACCTCAGATGGTAGAGCACTGGCTTTCTGAGCTCAGGTTGGTGGTTCGATCCCTCTTCAGTCTGGTTATTAGTGATCTGGTGGAGCCAGAGCATTCTGGAACTTCATTCTGGCACTCCTCTTAGAATACAAAGCAGCGCTCCCGTATTGTTAATTTATTATTTTTTTTGTAACTTTGACTGTATTGTGGTTTGTTCACATAAGTTTTTGAAACCTTGTGGGCCATCTCAAAAAGACTGGAATCCAATGCTATATGTAGTATCTTGATTAAGGACATATTGTTCGATAGAAGATACATAACTGAAGTCTGACTGCATTGTTCAAATGTCGGTTACTGGTTATATCTGACGGCACTGAAATAAATCAACCCTCATGTTGATAGATCTATCAGCAATTCAAAATTCTTCGAAAACCGTAGCAGTAAATGGTTAGTGGAGCATAAGACAAAACATATTTATTTTTCCAACAAATTGACAAAATGTAATGTTTACTTGCTGCTTGTGAAAAATCAGTGTTTCTTACTTCGCAACACAAACATAACTACACATATCAAACAAATTACGGGAACATGTTTTTGAACGTATGCCATGCTCCACAAAACAATACCTCACACCCAGGTATATTACCAACTAAACCTTTATTCTTTACTGTTGAAGTATACAAAAGAACATGAATGGATTCGCGCTCACTTTCAGAACACAAACGGAAATGTCCAAATAGGGGCGAAAACAAAGTGATCTTCCAGGGTGGATTTTTTGGAGAGCTTCAATATGGTATATGTCTTCTCCGAGCATTTATCACAGCTTGGCACTTACGTGGCATGCTCCGTATAAGTCGACGGAGGTCACGTTGCTGAATCAGGTCCCCATTCTTCAGTGAAAGCCTGTTCGAGGTCCTGGAGAGTCTGTGGTGGAACAGGACGCATACGAACACTTCTGTCAAGCCTATCCCACACATGCTCGATGGGATTAAGGTCGGGACTTGCTGCTGGCCATTCCGTCTCTTGAATGTCCAGTTCTCGCAAGACGGCTGTGGTGATGCGTGCTACATGAGCTCTGGCATTGTCGTGCATGAGTGCGAATTCAGAGCCAACACTGTATGCAGCAACAAACACATGTTGTAGCAGTATCTGCTCGATGTACCCCACAGGGGTTAGAATACCATGGACGCCGATAAGATCCGAACGGCCATCACCCCACACCATCACAGAACCTTGTCTGAATTGGTCGCCTTCCTGGACAACATTTGGCATGTACTGCTTACCACGGCATCTCCATATACGTTGATGTCCATCACACTGTTTCTGGAGAAATCTGGACTTGTCTGTGAACAACACAGGTCTCCATTGGTGAAGTTGCCACTTGACGTGGGTACGGGCAAACAGAAGGCGAGCGGCGCGATGTTGCTACGTTAAACAGGGCACTTGAACAGGGCGTCTGGGTCATAAGGACACTTTTCTTAACCTGTTCCTTACTGTCTGGTCAGACACCATGATTCCTGAGACCCTCCTGAGGTCTTGTTGCAGTCCTCTGCCAGTTGCTGAACAACGCCGCAATGCACAGATGGACAGCTATTCCACAAGCGTTGAATAACTTACGGAGAGACATTGAGATCCACAGCAACACGACGAAAAGACCATCCTGCCTGGATGAAAGTGATGGCCCTTGCAACTTGAACCTCATTAAGATATCTCATGGGATGTTGTGGTTTACGTACAACATGCTCAAAAGACCGCAGTAGTTTGTGTACCTCACGATGACACACGGACACATGGACACACCGCTATTATCTTCGTTTTGAGGCATCACCTGGCAGTTTAATGCATGGCTACGCCTACAGCTGGAGTATAACTTTGATTTGACATACCCTGAGTAGCTAAGGTCTCAAGGTATGCTGTACGACCATTGGAACCCCATCTACCAAATTAACGTTCACATACCAGATGTTATAAAACATGTTCCACTAGTTTTTTTTTAACTGTGTAGTAATGGAAGAATGTAACTGCATCCATTTCTGTTTCACTGTTCTCGGCAGCATTTCCTGCACAGTTACTTTAAATACATCCTTGTGGGTTATGAGATGTGTGCATTCCTGCTTTGGATAATGCTTCCTTGACTACTAAGTTTGCAGTTCAACTAAACTTAGGAATTGTCAACATCAGGTACTTAAAAGTGCCTTAATGTGCCACATTAATCATTCAGTTCTCATCTGTATATATTTGAGCTGAATTTGATGTCATTATGTAGAACTTCCCAAGTATGAATTCATTGGCAGATGTTCATTTTGAATACTCTTATTCCCCAGATTTTGTACAAACTTTCCTAACCATCGATTAATTTTCCCAGTGTTACTTTATGTACGTACTTATTTTGCTCTACTTTCCATGGTTTTAATATTTTGAAAATTTATTTTATTCATGTTTTTATGGTAAAAATAGATTTAAAGGGAACAAGATTTTGAGTCCAAGAATGTATTATGTCAATTGCTATACATTTTAGAAATCTTTGTAATTTCTATTTTAGCACGTGGACACAATTTTACATTTTGATGTGTTATTCTTATACTGAAATTTCAGAAAAAGGAAAGTTTGACTTGATCAGACTTTCTGCTCTTTTGTTCGATCTCTACATACAGTGGTAGAGAATGAAATCCCAACACCAAGAAGACTTTAGTTTAGAGGAATGGAATTTAGTCGTAAGAAATTGTCTATAACATATTTATTTGATTAAATTTTCCAGGTCTCAGGTTCAAGTATGAACGAGAAGACATGTGGCATGGTGGTACATTAATAACTGCTGTAGTCACCACAGTTTCGGATGCAATTATGGAAATGTGCATGCGTTGTGTATAATTTTGAGGGTGGAGTTTCAGGCCTGTTGCACTTGGCCAGTCAGATCAGCAACGGTTAATTTCAAGCTCATATTGGATGACACTGGATATGTCGTCCCATAATGTCTCATACATGTTCAATGGGTAAAAGGCCTGGTGATTGCGCAGGCCAAGGCAACTGGTCGACACTCTGTAGAGCACTTTGATTGACAGCAGCGGTTTGAGGATGAGCGTTATCCTGGTGGAAAACACCTCCTTGGATATTGCGAATGAATGGCAGCACAACCTCTTCAATCATCAGCCTGATGTACATATCTGCTGTCAGGGTTCTTGGGATAATTATGAGAGTGCTTCTACTGTCAAAGGAAATTGCTCTCCAGACCATAACTACTGGTGTAGGTCCAGTGTGTCGACGCTGCAGAGAGCTTAGTTCTAAGCGCTCACCTGCAAGTCCTTACCAACCAACGGCCATCACTGGTGCCAACACAAACAACTCTCATCTGAGAACACAACAATTCTCCACTCCACCTACCAATGAGCTGTATCTTGACACCACTGAAGTCACAGATGGCAGCAATTGGGAGTTAGTGGCATGAACGCTACAGGATGTCTGGCTCAGAACTGTCCCTCAATTTCTTACAGTTCGCTGTGTCACTCTGTTGCCAACTGAAGCTGTAATGGCTGCTGCAGATGCAGTATCATCCACCACATCCATGCGGTAAATACGGCGGTCTTCCCTCTCTGTAGTGGCCTGTGTGCGGCCGGACCCCAGTCTTTTTGACACAGTACCCCCTCATGACTGTTATTGCCAACACCAATGCGCTGTGGATACATTCCTGCCAAATCTTTGTGCAATATTTTGCGGAAAGAACATACACCTTTTCGTAGCCCTATTACGTGGCCTCGTTCAAACTCATTAAACTGCTGATATTGCCTTCTTTGTATCCTTAAAGACTTTTTCTCTCACACCTACCTCATAACACCATCACCAGACATCGACTAATGCTCACGAAGTGTACAGTGCATATTTAAATCAAACTTGATTTTCAAGATCATAGTGGCACTACTAGCTCCACTCTTCATGGACTAGCGCGGAAATTTGAATAGACGTCATCTATCAGATTTGCAAACACACCTCCCGAATTTTGTTTATCTAGCACAGGGGTTCTCAAACTATCTTCGTGAACGGCACACTGTTTCGCTATGCTGAATATAGCGGCACACCCCAACGTACAAGTAACTATGCCTACTTTAGAGGAATTCCCTCGCGGAAGGTACTCAAACCACTGGAACATTAGAGAACACTAGAGGAGCATATATAACCTATCAACGTTCACCTGTTCAGTACTTCAGTTGGAAACGGAGAGGTGTTTCAATGTAGTACATAACTTAGTGCAGTTGATTGTTGAATAAGTCGCAATATTTGGTGTTATTATAAAACTGAAGTAAATATACAGATATTGTGTTGTAATATGGAGAAGTTTTTAATTAAACGTCAACGATTAAATAGCAGTAAAGGGCATCACAGGGAAAATAGAACAAGTGAATCACCCGGATCAAGTGTCAGTGAGAAGCTACTTCCATAGCAGAACAGTTGATCATCCAGTGCTGTGCGCAGGTATCAGGTTCAGATTTACATTTACTGTATCTGGAAATTGTGAATTTCCTGAGTGTGTTGTATGTGGGGAAAAATTAAGCAATGAATGTAAAATTCCAAGCAAAGTAAAGAGACACTTGAAAACGAAACACATTCACTTGGAAAATTAAGATAAAGCTTATTTCAGTTGTTTACTTTCTTCTCAAATTAAAGAAGACAAAGCAATAAATAAAATAATTACAACTTCAGAAAAAGTGCTAGTATCTAGCTATAGAGTAGCAGAAATAATTGCCAGGAATATGCAGTCACATGCAGCAGCAGAAACTTGGATTTTACCTGATTGTAAAGAAATAGATAAATCCATGTTAGGAGAGGCTGCCGAGAGGGACATATCCAAAGTACCTTTGTCAAACGATAGAATTGCTGATGTCAGCTGATATTAAAAACAACTAGTCGAAAAAGTGCATGATCGTAAAATGTTTGCACTTCAACTGTACTAATCAACAGACATTACAAATATCAATTAATGAGCTACATAAGATTTTTAAATGAAGAATCTCTTACTGAACAGTTTCTATCCTGCAAAGAATTACCTCTGACATCAGCAGGATCAGACATTTTTAATTCTTCGATAGCAGAATTGGAAGAAAATGGACTGAGTTGAAACAATTGAATTTCAGTATGTACTGATGGAGCCCCAGCAATGACTGGTCGAATAAGAGGTTTTACTTCAAGGTTGAAGCAAGCTTTTCCGCAAATTGGATCCACACATTGTTTTTGCATCAGGAAGCTTTGGTGTCAAAAGCCATTCCTTCAGATGTAAGGAATGTAATGAGCTCAGTTGTTGAAATGGTTAATTGCATTAAACTAGAGGTCTAAAACATTTAAAAAAACAACAGCACTTAAGGGCCTTGGCCTGCACAGTGACCGCTGCTCAGTCCGAAGGCCTGCAGATTATGAGGGGTCGTGTGGTCAGCACGACGCATACTTTCAGACATTATTCTGTGCTTTTGAGACCGGAGCCGCCATCTCACCGTCACATAGCTCCTCAGTTCTAATAACGTAGGCTGAGTGGACCTCGAACCAGCCCTCAGGTCGAGAGAAAAATCCCTGACCTGGCCAGGAATCTAACCCGGGGCCTCTGGGCGAGAGGCAGACACGCTACCCCTACACCACGGGGCTGGTGCTCTAAAACATAGACTTCTCAAAATCATGTGTCAGGAAGCAGGAGCTGTTCATGAAACTCTGGTCCTTCACACCAAAATTCGCTGGTTGTCCAAAGGAAGTGTACTTTCCAGAATTTATGAACTTAGAAATGAGTTATTATAAATATTTACCACAGAAATTTTTTTTTCTTACTTCAATAGCGAAGAAACTTGGTATTCGAAAGTTGCATACCTAGCTGATATTTTTGGACATTTGAATAATCTCAGTGCCAGTATGCAGGGAAGGAAAGAGTATATTCTTAAATCAACTGACTGACAAGCTGAGTGGGTTCTTAAGAATAATTCAACTGTGGAAGTCAAATGTTGAAAAAAGTTATCTTGAAATGTTTCCTCTCACAGCTGACATCGACATATGTTCCAGTCTGATTTTAGGACATCTTTCTATTTTGGAGAATAAACTGCAAGAATATTTTCCTTCCCTCAATGTGAACGAATGCAAATTGGTTTGCAATCCCTTTGCCATTACTGCTGAGGACACAAAACATCTACCATTAGAAGAGGCAGAAGAACTGGCTGATCTTCAAGCCAATCGAACTTTGAAGCTGAAATTTAGGGAAGAAACACTACTTCAATCCTGGATTTTATTGGAAAGAGTGTTCTCAGTGTTATTAAAGCATGCCATATCTATATTAATACAGTTTTCAACAACATATCTGTGCGAACGGGTATTCTCGGCACTGACATGCATTTAAGATAAGAAACGCGAGCAACTTCTTTCTGTAGATCAACCATTATGGGTGTGTTTTTCGGCAATTCCTCTTCGCAACAAACAGTTATGTAAAAGTAAACAAGCCCATATTTCCCACTAAACTGCAACAATACATACATACATACATGCATACATACATACATAATCATTATAGACTGTTATGCCTTTCAGCGTTCAGTCTGCAAGCCTCTGCGAATTTACTAAACGTCGCCACAATCCTCGATTTGCAACTAGTGTTGTGGCCTCATTTAGTTCTATACCTCTTATCTTTAAATCGTTAGAAACCGAGTCTAACCATCATTGTCTTGGTCTACCTCTACTTCTTAACAGAGTCCATTATTCTCCTAGGTAACATATCCTCCTCCATTCGCCTCGCATGACCCCACCACCGAAGCTGGTTTATGCGTACAGCTTCATCCATCAAGTTCATTCCTAAATTACCCTTTATCTCCTCATTCCGAGTACCCTCCTGTCATTGTTCCCACCTGTTTGTACCAACAATCATTCTTGCTACATTCATGTTTGTTACTTCTAACTTATGAATAAGATATCCTGAGTCCACCCAGCTTTCGCTCCCGTAAAGCAAAGTTCGTCCGAACACAGACTTATGTAAAGATAGTTTCGTCTGGGAGCTGACTTCCTTCTTACAGAATACTGTTGATCACAACTGCGAGCTCACCGCATTAGCTTTGACACTTTGATTCAATCTCACTATATTACCATCCTGGGAGAATACACAACCTAAATACTTGAAATTATCTACCTGTTTCAGCTTTGTATCACCAATCTGACATTCAATTCTGTTGAATTTCTTACCTACTGACATCAATTTAGTCTTTGAGAGGCTAATTTTCATGCCATACACATTGCACCTATTTTCAAGTTCCAAGATATTACACTGCAGGCTTTCGGCACAAACTGCCATTAAGACCAAGTCGTCAGCCTAGGCCAGACTGCTTACTACATTTTCACCTAACTGAATCCCTCCCCGCCATTTTATACCTTTCAGGAGATGATCCATGTAAACTACGAACAGCAAAGGTGAAAGATTACAGCTTTGTCTAACCCCTGTAAGTAACCTGAACCAAGAACTCATTCTACCATCAATTCTCACTGAAGCCCAATTGTCAACATAAATGCCTTTGATTTTAATAATCAACATTTAATTCCATAGTCCCCCAGTATGGCGAACATCTTTTCCCTCGATACCCTATCATATGCTTTCTCTAGATCTACGGAACATAAACACAACTGCCTATTCCTGTCATGGTATTTTTTAATTATCTGGGGCATACTGAAAATTTGATGCTGACAGCCCCTCTGTGGTCTGAAACCACACTGGTTTTCATCCAACTTCCTCTCAACTACTGATTGCACCCTCCCTTCCAAGATGCCAGTGAATACATTGCCTGGTACACTAATCAATGAGATACCTCGATAATTGTTGCAATCCTTCCTGTTCCCTTGCCTATAGATAGGTGCAATTACTGCTTTTGTCCAATCTGAAGGTACTTTACCAACACTCCATGCTAATCTTACTACTCTATGAAGCCATTTCATCCCTGCCTTCCCACTATACTTCATCATTTCAGGTCTAATTTCATCTATTCCTGCTGCTTTATGACAATGGAGTTTATTTACCATCCTTTCCACTTCCTCAAGCGTAATTTCACCAACACCATTTTCCTCCTCCCTATGAGCTTGGCTGTTCGGAACACCACCAGGAAGATTTCCTTTTACGTTGAGAAGGTGTTCAAAATATTCCCTCTTCCTCTCCAGTGATTCCCTGGGGTCTATTATGAGTTCACCTGAATTACTCAAAACACTGTTCATTTCTTTTTTCCCCTCCCTTCCTAAGATTCTTTATTACTGTCCAGAAAGGTTTCCCTGCTGCTTGACCTAGCCTTTCCAGGTTATTACCAAAATACTTCCCACAACTTCTTTTTGGATTCAACAACTATTTGTTTCACTCTGTTTCTTTCATCTACGTACAAATCCCTGTCTGTCTCGGCCCTTGTTTGGAGCCATTTCTGATAAGCCTTCTTTTTAATTTTACAGGCTGCTCTCACTTCATCATTCCACCAAGATGTTCGCCTTTTCCGATCTTTACATACAGTTGTTCCTAGGCATTCCCTTGCTGTTTCCACTACAGCATCCCTGTATGCCACCCATTCACTTTCTATATCCTGAACCTGTTTATTGTCTACTGTTCGAAACTTCTCACTAATCATATCCATGTACTTCTGTCTAATTTCCTCACCCTGGAGATTTTCTACCCTTATTCGCTTGCAGAGAGATTTCACTCTCTACCCTAGGCCTAGAGATACTTAGTTCACTACAGATCAGATAGTGGTCTGTATCATTGAAAAATCCCCGGAAAACTCGGTACGTTCCTAACATATTTCCTGAATTCGAAGTCAGTTAAGATATAGTCGATTATGGGTCTGGTACCCCTAGCCTCCCATGTGTAGCGGTGAATAGCCTTATGCTTGAAGAATGTATTCGTAACAGCTAAACCCATTCTAGCACAGAAGTCCAGCAAACGCTTCCCATTCCCATTAGCATCCATATCTTCCCCACATTTACCAATCACCCTTTCGTATCCTTCAGTTCTATTCCCAACTCTCGCATTGAAATCGCCCATTAGCACTATTCTGTCCTTGCTGTTGACCCTGACCACGATGTCACTCAATGCTTCATAAAACTTGTCAACTTCATCCTGATCTACACCCTCTAATGGTGAATACACGGAGACAATTCTAGTCCTAATTCCTCCAACTGACAAATCTACCCACATCATTTGCTCATTTACGTGCCTAACAGAAACTATGTTGCGTGCAATGGTATTCCTGATAAAAAGCCCTACCACAGAGTCTGCCCTTTCCTTTCTAACACCCGTCAAGTACACTTTATAATCTCCTATCTCTTCCTCGTTATCTCCCGTTACCCGAATATCACTTACTCCTAGCACATCCAGATGCATCCTCTTAGCTGACTCAGCCAGTTACTTTCTTTCTTCCATAAGCCCCATTAATATTGATAACTCCCCATCAATCCATTTCGTTCGCCAAGTTGTTTCCAAGGGGTCCCTCGCCTGTCAAATGAGAGTGGGACTCCGTTACTCCCATAGGTCCGAGGCTTGCTTAAAATGTTTTGAGCTTGGTAAATTCATGAAGCAGGATGCTACCCTACTTGCACATAGTCCAAGTGAGGATCTCTCCTCTAACGGGTTATGGATCACCGGTGAATTGTATAGTCCTAGCCGCCTGAGCACAAGGAGGGCCATGACTCAGAATATGTCTGAGATGCCCACTCCCATTCCATAGCAACTGGTATCCCGACTCTCAGGACCACTTACTAGACCACTCAGCCGTTGCCCACGGTTCACGAACTAGGACGTGACTACAGTAACCCACACCATGAACCATTTGCAATAAATAGTGTAATATTATTGACAAAGCATCTAGTTTTTGAGTTCTTACTGTATGAAGGCTTTCGCCTTTCTGTAATATTAATAGATAGTATTACTAAAATATTGAACACAACAAACAATTTTTTCGCAGCACAGTCCAACAATTTCATAGTATACCCCAGCACACCCTTTGAGAACCACTGATCTAGCACAACTCCTTTTTGGTGTTGGGATTTCATCTTCCACCAGTGTATTTCTAACTTTGATACATGGTTTTGTAAATCTGTTGTATATACATCAGTCTAATACAGTGAAATGTTGCAGCTTATAATAAAGAAGATTGTGTTCATATGTGTGCACTTCTTCGTCTTGTTTCATCCGCCATTAAAAGCACTAATTAATTAAACATTGATCCACACACACACATCTGTAACTTAAAATTTTCTCTCTCGTACTGAGTCTCTAAATGCCAGCAACACAGTGGACATTTTTTTTTTAAATTGATCAGAGTGGAGTAAATAGAGATACCAAAATTATGTAATTGTTTTAATTGTTAATTTTCTTTTCCTAAGTATTTGTGAAAGTTTTTGTGATATCACATTAAACTTTACAGCCTTTCATGTTAGTTTGACTCATGGTGTTTGGTCTTAGTGATGAGAAAGGAAAGAGATTTTTCATTCTTCGGCTCAGGGCATATATTTATTATATTTAAAAAAATATGTATCAGGATTGTATTGTAAAATATTAAGTTTAACATTTTGAATAATAAAATTAAATATGCCACTCCCTAGATAATCATTATAAAAATTATATTTGGCCCTGTAATAATAGTCCCTTTTGTGTTGAGGATTTTATTAGTGTAGGGATTAGGCTTGTTAGAACATTATTACCGTGCTTATTCTGGATGCAAGAAATTCTTATGTGATGCGTGAGATGGACATTTTAATCGGCTTACAGTAGCTTTTGAAACATATATATTCTGAAAGATCAGGATACCTATATATTTTATTTTCATTTTCTTCATGCACAAGGAACATGCATTGAAGTAGTGACGTACTAGTTCAGGAGAAACTTTACTTCTGAATTGCCATATTGATATTCAGTTTTTGATGATCTTGTAAATTTGTTAATGAGAGATTTTATTGGTAACAGTGCTCAGATATCAGATGAAATTTTATGAATGCCCCAATATTTCCATTAGTATTACCTGAATTAAAGTCGCAATGTTGTGTAGGCAATATATATAACTAATAAGCTTCTCAGTCTGTTGAATGCAAATATAACACTTAGAACACTATAAAATACCTGTATTTTGTATACCGGTATATTTTATACAGGCTAAAAAGCTTATAAGTTATATTAACTGAGTCGATACTGGAAAAGAGTGGCTTCATTCTTAATAAATAAATTAACAACTTCCAGTATTTTTGTCCCCTGAATATGTCCATTTCTGCGAGATAACTATTCTTCCAATATGTTCTGAACTATCAGTCTTGATGGCCAATATTACCAGTGGGACTTTGCTCTGTTGTTTTTACTCTGTATTCTCTGCCCTGAACAGTATTGTTCATTCAGTTCCTGTCTCCTAGAGTTTTTCATGTGCAAATAAGGAATGTGGTCTAATTCAGGCTGATAAGGGATGATCTGTTTTCTCTACTTCTGATTTATACATGACAGTTTTGAATGATACTGAGAGATGAACTTTCTCGATGGGCTGTAGAGATAAGTTGTGTTATTTATATTTCATGAGAGGGGTAAAGATATTGTTGGCTTTATCAGTTAGATTACAGTGATAATGTACCCCTAACTTATGTTTTCATTATTAATGGTGCATTAAAATGTTTGTATAGTTTGGAAATGGTTGGAATTTGCTATGTTAATTAATGGTTGTAAGGAATTAACTAAAACTATATTTTTCATGATATTTCAAATTTTTGATGAACTGTAAAGTTATGTAATGAACTTTATAGAATAATAAAATTATTGACCAATAATAGTATTATTTACTTTTAGATTAATGACTTCTGTACATCTAAGTTGAACATAAGTGCAGTCTTAAAATTAACTTAAATAATTGTAAATGTTTAGATTTTCTTTGAAATAGTCAACAATTTTGTAGAATTTACAAAAGAGATTTTTTGTTATTTAATTCTGATACCTGATCGTTACAGACACTGTATTTGCATTTTGCCCTTGAACTGTAAGTAAATGGCGGGTTAATTTTAAATGATAACGAGATGTTATTCCATGACTGAGCACTTTTCAGATCATATAACAATTGCATATTTTAAATTATGGAAGTTTATGGATCATATATCAATTACCTTTCACAAATTATTTTAAAAAATCACTCTATGAAAAAGTGTGATTTAAAAAAGTATAAACCCCATTAAGTTGTTAGAGATAACTTATGGATTTTTGTGTGCTGAAACATTTCCTCACCCTTGTCAAGTGGGACTTGGCATTGAAATATTAGCCTTCCACTCTGATATTGAGTCCCATTCAACATGAACACAGCTTATATTTTCAGCACTCATATGTTGACTATGCTCTTTTCACGTACTGTAATGTCATCAAACAGAACCTGGGAGAACACTTACAGCTGAAGATGGTTTTCTGTGGTTTCCCATTTTCACACCAGGCAAATGTTGGGGCTGTACCTTAATTAAGGCCACGGCCGCTTCCTTCCAACTCCCAGGCCTTTCCTATCCCATCGTCGCCATAAGACCTATCTGTGTCGGTGCGACGTAAAGCCCCTAGCAAAAAAAAAAAAAACACTTACAGCTTAGTAACTTGTTCTTGAATGTTTACTAGAATATGTTGTGACATGGTTTGTTTGTAAATATGGCTTTGCTTTCCTTTTCTTATCTTCATGTTTTGTATTCTTGCTTGTATCTTCTACAGATATTTTAAGTAAAATGTAGTATTGAAGGTTAGTCATTCACGTATTGCCTTTGAATCTTTGTATACTATTCTACAGGGTGATTCATAATCAACTGTACATACATTGTAGAAGTAGTGCAGAAGTAAAGTATTATACTACTTGTTTTGAAATTGCTTTATTTCAGAGTCATGGTACATAATGTTCTATCTTGTTAGGCATTGAAAACATGGAGCTAGTGTAACCGCTTTTTCAGAATTGAGTGAAGACTCAGACTTTGCTTGATCTGTAGAAGAGAATTCTTGCATGACCTGAATACATGTAACATCAATTAAAATTTTATTCATTTCCCTGGTGAATTTTACCTCTCCATTATGTTAATTCTTAAGAGTTTGTTCTGTTCACTGGCGACTGCAGTACATTAGATGTTTGTTACTCGTTTGTAAATCATGTTACGCATTGTTGATTCCGACAGTAAAGGGCTTTTTTGACTATGTAGGCTTGAACGGGTTCTGTGACATTCCAACAGCATTTACAACGATCGGTATGTCTCTGTCTGCACTTTAATGGATGTCATATTGAACATACTTTGAAGTGTGACTATATTGTATGTGGTTGACATTGAATTTGTAATCACTGTGTTTAGTTGAAATTTATGAGGAATTCATTTTGTTTTGTTCATATTGCGCTAGTGGAATTCTTCTCTGGGTAGAATGCATTTACTGTAAGCATACTCTACGTGCAGTACCTTAGTTACGATCCTTAAATTCATAAGCACTGGGAGGAATGTATTTTGTGTGTGTCACTTAGGTCTGATATAAAGCAATTCCAGAAAATTCACTTTTAGTCTTATTTATACCTCGTACATTACACCCACAAAGTTTATAGTGATTTACAGATAACCCTGTGTATTCTATCTTAACAGTGAGTATTAAAAATTTCATTTCCTCTGCTCAATGATTTGTTTAGCCTGGAGTTACTCTGTACGTTCATCCAGAAACAAGCTCCAGATTCATAATAAATCCATCAGTTGACCATGTTTATCCAGTCCATCTATTTCATTGTTATTTAGGATTCAAGTGATATAGACTACCATTATGTTTTATTAACCTAGGATATTATTGGCTTGTTTCAGAAGAGGAGAATGAAAGAGAACAAGGTGTTCATCAGCATCTGTCTTCATCATCTCAGAAGAATTTCCCTTCTAGTAGCCAAGATTTTATGTCTGGTTTGGTTCAGTCTCAAATAAAGATAGAACCGTTAGAGGAACTTGTTAAGACATTACCTGTACAAAATATCAAATCAGAGGGTGGGGGTATAAACTCATCAGAATTCCATCATGAAGTGAAATCTGAGTTAACTTTAGATGAAGGTACAATACAGGGTTATGTAAAACCAATTCTAGCTGAAGCAAACCAGAGTAGTGTAGTCAAAACTACAACTGTTCCTGAGACGACTGAGGTGGAACCTGCACTGTCTTTTATCCAAGAGCATAAGGTGCATGATGTAGAAGGTGTTCTAACTGGCAAGGAAATTCAACAGGTGAAACCTATTTTGGCTGGAAATGATGATATAACGAAGTTTGAATTTAAACCTATTAGTGAAGTTACTTATGTAAAGAAACATAAGACTGATAAAGATGAGCATAGTAATATCACCCATGCAGTAACAGATAAGAAACAAGCACAGCATTCGGTGAAGAAACCAGAAAACCACCCTGTAAAACAGACTATGATGGACAAGGAGGTTGGAAGACCAGATGGACAAAAACATCATTCATTTGACAAACAGTATCTGAAATATTTCTATATTGGTCCTGGAAAATTATCTGAGTTATGTCCGACCTCCAAGTTACCAAAAAAGTCTGTCCCCACAAATACAAAATTGGCAAACCCAAGTATTCCATTGCTTAAAACATATTCTAAACGCCCACGCTTGATATTACCATCAAAGGTCTCCAAAAACCACAGTCAAGAAAAATATGATCTTGCACAATTGGTAGCTAAAGACTTTGAGAACTGTCCAGAACATATGATTCCAAAAGGTTCTGTTACTGAAAAAGGTAGTGAAACAGCAACAGCTAAGCAAGTTGTGGCTTCACCAAGCCTCAGTAAGACTCAGAATTTGCCTTCAAATGTTAGCAGTTCTCAACCTAATCCTATTCAAAATTCAGCATTAATGAATTTTGGATGTTTGCAATCCTCATCACCCAGTCTAACTGATGTTCCAACTTTAAAAAATGTATCTTCCCTTTCGCCATTAGCTGATCAGAGATATTTCAGGCTTGGGGATGTTCAGTATGTAACAACCCCTGAAGGTATAATTGGAAAATTACAAGCTATTGTTTCATCTGTCACTAATTCACAAGATCAAACCGCCTTATCACTGGAGAAACCAAGTCTTGGAAGTGCCGTAGGCCATGTACAGACAAACATTTCTCCAGTTAATGTAAATGGTTCACTTGCGTCATCTTTGAAACAGACTACCTCTGGTGGTGCCAGTGGACAGTTACAGATATTAGTATCTCCAGGTCCAGTTATAGCATTTCCAGGAAATTCAAAAACGGGAGATGTTGGAAATTTGCAAACAGTTGCATCTGCAGCCATTGATGTAAAAGATTCATCTGCATCATCTCTGGAAAATTCAACCTCAAAAGATGACATAAAATTACAAACTTCAATCACCAGTGTTGAAGATTCATCTCCCTCATCTCGAAGAAAGACAACTCATAAGGATTTTACCGGGAGAAAGAAAACAGTTTTATCTTCAAATACATTAGTTATTAATACTCTTGACACTAATTCACAAGATCTAACTGCCTTATCACTGGAGAAACCAAGTCTTGGAAATGGTGTAGGGCATGTGCAGACAAATATACCTCCAGTTAATGTAAATTGTTCAACTACATCATCATTGAAAAAGACTACCTCTGGTGGTGTCAATGGACAGTTACAGATATTAGTACCTGCAGGTCCAATAATATCATTGCCAGGAAATTCAAAAATGGGAGATGTTGGAAATTTGCAAACTGTTTCATATGCAACCATTGATGTAAAAGATTCATCTGCATCATCTCTTGAAAATTCAACCTCAAAAGATGGCATAAAATTACAGACTTCAGTCACCAGTGTTAAAGATTCATCCCCCTCGTCTTCGAGAAAGAAAACTCGTAGGGTTTTGACTGGGAAAAAGAAAACGGCTACAGTAGTTATTAATACTCGTGACATTAATTCCCAGGATCTAACTGCCTTATCACTGGAGAAACCAAATCGTGATGTAGGGCATGTACAGACAAATATTCCTCCAGTTAATGTAAATGGTTCAACTGCATCATCTACCTCTGGTGGTGTCAGTGGACAGTTACAGATACTAGTACCTGCAGGTCCAATTGTATCGTTACCAGGAAATTCAAAAATGGGAGATGTTGGAAATTTGCAAACAGTTGCATATGCAACTATTAATGTAAAAGATTCATCTGCATCATCCCTTGAAAATTCAATCTCAAAAGATGACATAAAATTACAAACTTCAGTCACCAGTGTTGAAGATTTATCTCCCTCTTCTTCAAGAAGGACAACTCGTAGGGATTTTATTGGGAAAAAGAAAACAGCTTTACCTTCAAATACGGTAGTTAATAGTACCCTTAAATCAACTCAAGAGAAGACTACCACTGAAGAGATCCATAGGAAATTCCAATCAATTAAAACTTGTACTTCTCATGCAAAAGGTTCAGCTTCATCATCTCAAACTCCAGATGTCAGTAGTCAGTCAATCTCAACAATATTCCCTCAGGAAAATACTTCCTCTAAAGATGTAGGTCAGTTGCAAAAATTTGTACCTTCAGTCTTTAATGTAAAAGATTCAGTTCCTTCTTTACAGGCAGAGGCAGTGCCACAAGTTGTTATTGGAAAACTCCAAACAGTTGTTCTGTCAATTCCTGAGAAAACAAAACCTTTTGCAATAACTGAAGGAAATGTAAGAGAAATTGATACTTCTGATCGCGTACTTCGTCCTAAAAGTGGTCGCAGAAAACAACAGCCCAAGGTATTGTCGTCAAATATTCCTGTTCCTGAGAAGAAACTCAGATCAAGTACAATAAAGATACTGTCTCCAAGCTGTTTGATAAGTTCTTCATCTTTGAAAGATCAAGACAAATGAACATGTGTACATGAAATTATTTCTGATTTGATTTGTTTTTATTTTGTGGAATAATACTATGAATTTATTAATATTGACCAGATTGTCCCAACCATCAGAAAGTGTCAGTTTCAACTTATTTGTTTCACTCATAGTAAGATAAATTCAGTAACACATTTTAAACAAAGGAGCATAGACAAAATTTACAACTTCTGGTTCTTGAATACATTTAGAGTTATTACCTGGTATAACTATAAATAAATAGTTTTTTTTTTTTTTTGGGAGTATATATGAAAAACACTAATTTTTATTTTTTTGCTATTTGTTTTACGTGCACCTACGCAGATAGGTCTTATGGCAACGATGGTACAGGAAAAGCCTATTAATGGGAAGGAAGTGGCCATAGCCTTAATTAAGGTACAGCCCGGTGTGAAAATGGGAAACCACAGAAAACCATCTTCAGGGCTGCCGACAGTGAGGGTCGAACTCTCTCTTTCCCGGATGCAAGCACTAACTTTTAAGAAAGGAATATGGATAGAGTTTGTGTTCTGAATGTGAATTTTACTATTCAGGTCTAGATACAATTCTGTAACTCAGCATAGCAGATGAGTTTGTATCAGTTGCTCAGTATTTTACTAATTCGATAAGACAAATACACACCGATCCACATTGTTATGACCATCTGCGCATAGCCGATAACATGGCCTGTGACTTGGGCTGGTGAAATGGGTATACAATGTGACTGCCAGACTGGGTGTCATATTGCACTTCCTGCTGTCATGGGTAAATGAAATGATTTAACAGAGTTGCAAAAATGGATGATCATCGTTCGAAACACGGGGGCAGCATTTTGGAAGTGGCGATGTTTATGTACTGTTTACATGCCTCTGTGTTAAAGACGTATGGTGAGTGGACGAATGGCACTATTGGGAATAACCATTGTGGAAAGTGTGGAGCTCCATGCACCGTTGATGTGATTTAGGGCAGTCGCCCAGGTGGCTGATTCCCTATCTGTTGTTTTCCTAGCCTTTCCTTAAATGATTGCAAAGAAATTGGAAATTTATTAAACATCTCCCTTGGTAAGTTATTCCAGTCCTTAACTCCTCTCCCTATAAATGAATATTTGCCCCAATTTGTACTCTTGAATTCCAACTTTATCTTCATATTGTGATATTTCCTACTTTTAAAAACGCCACTCAAACGTATTCGTCTACTAATGTCAATCCAGGCCATCTCTCCACTGACAGCTCAGAACATACCACTTACGTGTAATGTAATTCATGGTGGTCCATATTGAAAATTGTATGTTATCTCAAAACAACTAGGGTGAAACATGTCCCAATTTTGAGTGTCATGTATAAGTTGTAAACATTCTTACGAATGTATTGTATTGAATAGATTGACTATTTTAATAAACTTAATTGTTTTAAGATAACATACCACTTAGTCGAGCAGCTCATCTCCTTTCTCCTGAGTCTTCCCAACCCAAACTTTGCAACATTTTTGTAACGCTACTCTTTTTCCGGAAATCTCCCAGAACAAATCGAGCTGCTTTTCTTTGGATTTTTTCCAGTTCATGAATCAAGTAATCCTGGTGAGGGTCCCATACACTGGAACCATACTCTAGTTGGGGTCTTACCGAGCTCGATAGCTGCAGTCTCTTAAATGCGGCCACTATCCAGTATTCAGGAGATGGTGGGTCCGAACCCAACTGTTGGCAGCCCTGAAGTTGGTTTCCCATTTTCTCACCAGGCAAATGCTGGGGTTGTACCGTAATTAAGGCCACGGCTGCTCCTTCCCACTTCTAGCCTTTTCCTATCCCATTGTTGCCATAAGACCTATCTGTGCCAGTGCGACGTAAAAGCAACTTATTGCAAGCTGTCCACTTTATGGCCGTATCGATGAGTATAATCAACAAATTAATCTAAGAAGCCACCTAATCGATACTTTATTTCTTTTGCCTTGCCTTCGGCAAACTTAAATACATTAACAAACACAGTATATGTTTCGACCACTTCAGCTGTATATAAAAAATCTTAGATGATAACATTTAAAAGCAAGCACATTGGAACTTAAAACTATATCCCATGGGAATCCAAAAACTATTGTTCTAGATGCTTTAAATGAAATGGAAGGTCGGGGGGGGGGGGGGGGGTAAGGAGATTTATGTGAATGATACTTAAATTACAGTATCGTTCACAATTGTGTTTAAAAACTTAAATGATGAAAAACATATTTAAAATATTTAAAAGCGTCTAAGTATCATTCACATAAATCTCCTTACCCCCACCTTCCATTTCATTTAAACCATCTAGAACAATAGTTTTTGGATTCCCATGGGATATAGTTTTAAGTTCCAATGTGCTTGCTTTTAAATGTTATCATCTAAGATTTTTTATATACAGCTGAAGATGACCACTAAGTGGTCGAAACATGTACTGTGTTTGTTAATGTATTTTTAAGTTTGCCGAAGGCAAAAGAAATAAAGTATTGATTAGGTGGCTTTTTAGATTAATTTATTGGTAAAAGCAACTTGTAAAAAGAAAAAAAGTTTGGATCTTACCAGAGTCTTATATGCCCTCTCCTTTACATCCTTACTTCCACGCCTAAATACCCTCACATAACCATGTGCAGAGATCTGTACCCTTTATTTACAATCCCATTTATGTGATTACACCAATGAAGATCCTTCCTTATGTTAACACCTAGGTACTTACAATGATCCCCAAAAGGAACTTCCACCCTATCAACACAGTAATTAAAACTGAGAGGACTTTTCCTATTTGTGAAACTCACAACCTGACTTTTAACCCTGTTTATCATCATACCATTGCCTACTGTACATGTCAAATGTGAACTTTGACTACAATGGCGTGCGAAGGCCAACAGACAGGCTACATTGGAGCAGCTCACCATTCATATTCACCAGGGGGCATCCAGACATGTTTCTACTGTAACAGTTCAACGAATGCTTCTGCGAATGGGGCTCTGGAATAGGTGTAGGATGTCTGTACCAATGTAACACAGGTGCATTGACAAAAAGGACTGAAATTTGCTTGACCGAATGTCGACTGGACCACTGCTGATCAGCGATGGGTCACATTTTCAGCTGCATAGAATGGACGAACGTCAGGTTATTCAGCAAGGAACATCAGAGAACCAACACCCTGCAGCCATTGCTGGATGAACACAAGGCAGTGGTATATTGTGGGGAATATTCTTGTGGTATTCTTTAAGTTTCACCATCCATGTGGAAGGCACTCTTGATCAATTTTGTTATGAATCTAACCTCAGTGATCACTTTCACCTGTTACTGATGATTGTCTTTCCTCGTGAGGGTGGCATCTTCTAGCATGATAATGCATCTTGTTATATGATTACAGCTGGGCTGAGTAGTTCAGATGGTTGAGGCGCTGGCCCTCAAATTCCAACTTGGCAGGTTCAATCCTGGCTCAGTCTGGTGGTATTTGAAGGTGCTCAAATAATCAACCTTGTGTCGGTAGATTTACTGACACGTAAGCAACTCCTGCGGGACTAAATTCCAGCACCTTGGCGTCTTCGAAAGCCAAAAAAGTAGTTAGTGGGACGTAAAGCAAATATTATTATTAGATACCTGCCAACTTCCCCGATTTAGGTGGGAGACTCCCGATTTTCGACAGTTTTTCTCGCCTCCCGTTTATTCTATTTTTTCTCCCGATTTTAGCGTATTTTTTGGTGACCTTCAAACATTTGTTTCCAAATCCTGCCATTTCAGCTTTGTATGCCAGTGCCAGAAGTCCTTTGCTCATTGGTCGCTTTCAAATGAAATTTTGACGTTTATTAATATGTCAAATGTGCGATGTTTATTGAAACCTGTATATTGTGATGCATGTATCGATTGTCAAGCTCTCATTCTCACGTGCTATGTTCGTGTTCGTTCACATGAGTCTAATCAATTGTAGAGACTAGTCGCTAGGTTTGGAGTCTTTTTTAATAATACAGTGACAGAATTTCAAAGATTGCGACTAGCGACTTTTCCAGAGTTTTTAGGCGCCATTTGGAGACAATTCTGGCGAATTTTAATTTATTACTTGATAAAAATAGCATTGCACTTCGCATTATCGCATGGGTACATGATGTAATGTATTAATCTATGCATTTGCTAAGTAATGGCATCTAAGTGCATGACTGATTCACACATATGGAGCATGAGTTTATATTATTTTCGGAAGGCTTATCAGAGGCCGATCATCTCACATACTTCCTGTGAGGGAATAGACATGTGTAATTTTTAGCCTCGTAGCCTCGTTTAGCAACAGCCGGGTTTTGAGACAATTTATTTATTTAGCGTATGATGAATACAATATTATTTACAATATGTACAACTACCATCTCAAGTTCATAACTAAAGTTCCATGTCAAAAGTTGAGAGCCAGAAAAGAGCTTTGCTTGACACATTGTAAGTCCTCTATAGAACCTCTTATGCATGCAAAGAACACTCAAATGCAATGTGATCCACTGTCTGCTCACACTGCAGTGATGTCTTCCATCCCCATTTGAAGAGAGTTGCTCCACATCTACCTTGGCCGGTCCTAATTCGGTTTAGCTTCCTCCACTGCTGTCTGGGAAGGAAAAAACCATCTGGGCACTTGCAGGGATTCTCAATGATGTGATGATGTGATAACGGGGATTGCTGTTGCCATTGTTCTTTCCAGGCGTCCGATACATTAAAGAAGGTGTCCTGTAGATTCATTACAGTACGCCAAGAAGGGAGTCTGGATTTCAGTCGTTTAGCTGGAGAAGCTGCTATCAGAATGATTAGGGAGGTGAGAATTATTTTCTATTTTCTTCCATAAGTTAAGCAATGACTGTAATCTTCTTAGGGATGAAGGTGGTATGTGGCTTATGGTGGGAAGCCAGGGTGTGTTAGTTGATCGGATGCATCCTGTGATGATACCCATTGCTTGGTTCAGCTGGGTGTCTACTAATCCAGTGCGAGCACTGTTAAGCCAGGTAGAACAGCTATATTCAGCGATAGAATAAGAAAGAGCAAGAGCAGTGGATCTCAGGATTTGAGCATTAGCACCCCAGGATGTACCTGCCAGCTTTTGAAGGATGTTATTCCTGGTCTTGATCTTGGCTGACATATTACAGAGGTGATTCTTGTAGGTCAAGGACCTGTCCAGGGTGACTCCCAGGTATTTTGGGTTACTACAATACTGTAGATTCTCTCCTCTGAATGGTATGGTTGGTTTGTACCCAGCACTTCTATTCTGCAAGTGGAAGGTAGACACGACAGTTTTCTGAGGGTTTGGTCTAAGGTGGTTGTGATGAAAGTATCTGTCTAGAATCTTTAATCTGATGTAAGCATCGACTCGGACTCATCGAAGTGTTGGTGTTGGGTGACCAATGCAATGTCATCTGCGTAGATGAGTTTTCTGGATTTGGTTACTGGAAGGTCAAATGTGTACAGATTGAATAGAAGAGGGGCCATTACAGAGCCCTGAGGGAGTCCACCATTTATCTTATGTATGCCTACTTTACTTCTGGAGTCTTCTGAAAAATCTGAAAGTATCTATTACTCAGCATGTTACTAAGTGATGTGGAGAGTTTCAGGCAAGGGATGATGCTGATAAATTTGAGAAGGAGCTTATCTTGCCACACGGTGTCATATGCAGCTGTCAGATCTAAGAAGACACCCATGCTTACCATTTTGTTCTCAAATCCATTTTCAATATGGGTAACTAGTGCTAAAACCTGTTCTTCACATCCTCGTTCAGGCCTAAATCCAGCTTGCTCGACTGGAATATGCTGATTTATTGACGCAGAGATCCTGTCATGTATCAGCTTTTCCAGAAGTTTCATTGTAACACTGAGTAGTGCAATTGGCCGGTAACTCTCAACTTTTGTTGGGTCCTTACACGTTTTCAATACAGCTATTATTTTTGTTTTCTTGAAGACTAAGGTATGTTACCTGTCTCTAGTATGTTTGTGAAGAAGTTAGTAAGCCATTTAGCAGCAGCTGATCCAAGATGAAGAAGGAACTCTGGATGTATACCATCAGCAACTGCTGCTTTCCCTGGTTTTAGACTTTCTAAGGCCTGCTTAGTTTCTTGTGGTTGAAATGGGGCAGAGAATTCAGAGGATCATTGAGCCGAGTGTTTCTTTTCCTTCAAGAGGTGCTTTATGTGCCTACTATAATGCTTTTCAACTGAAACCTTTGAGGTAGAGATCATATGGTTGGCCATGTTGTCTAGACTGATGCTTGTTTTTGGTCTAATTTTGCTGTTTGGTGTGTCCAATTTCCTGATCAGGCTCCAAGCTTCCCTGCTGGAGTGAGTGAAGTCTAGGGACTCTACAGTTTCTTGCCAAATTCTCCTCCAGTTTTCATCTAGGGATTGTAACAGTTCCGAAGCTGTATCAGGATGACCATTGGCCTCAAATTCTTTAAAGAGCCTTTCACTCTTCTTGTTCCAGCCGGGGATGTATTGTTTACGATATCCTCTTGGGATACATCATTTTGCTGCACTTTTAACTACACCGATGAATCTGCTTAGTTACTATGGATAGGTCTTATCCATCGCAGGTGGGAGTCAATCTGTTTAGAAAATTCTTCCCAATTGGTTTTTTAAAAATTGCATCTCTGTTTCGGGCAGGAGTGAACGATGGGCACAAGCAATCCAGACTGGAGAATTATTGGTCTGTGCTGACTGTGAGGAAACTTATTGAGCACTGTGCATCGTATGTTGCTGAGTGGGTGTGGTGACTGCGTTACAAAACAGAGATCCAGGGTGTATTCTTTGTTCCAGACAATGAGTGTTATATATACCATAGGATTCCTGTATTGCACAAGACATATAGAATAAGCAGTTATGATCAGTTGTACCTCCTGATTTTCATATCAAAATCTCCTGATTTTAGTTTTGCAAAGTTGGCAGGTATTATCATCATCATCATCATCATCATCATGGTTACAAGTGTCCACACATGGCTGGAAAAGCACAATCAAGACAAAGTTCTTCCCCGGCCCCCAAACAGCCACGATCTCCATCCAATTGAACATCTCCGGTAGCACCTCTATCATCATGTTAGCTGTCTGTCTCCTCTGCCACACACCCTTCAACAGTTGTGGGACACACTACAGTCAGCATGGTTCCAGATACCTGTAGAGACCTATCAGCACCTAACTGTGTCACTGCCTGCACGTCTGGCTGGTTACTCTGGATACCACCAGGTGGTCACAATTATGTGATTTGACAGTATATAACAGGGCATAAAGAGAGCTTGGTAGTGAAAAATTCTTTATTGTAGAATAATCAACACAGTTCAGGATTTGGAAGCTTTTCTGATTAACTTTTTAATATTGTGTACTATTAATAGTTACTGTATATATATGAATAATCCCTACCCTCAAATAATCCTTGCATCCTAATTTTGGGAGAGGAAATTTTGAAAAATATGTTTTTGTGTATCTGTGCTTAATATTTATATTGAGAACTGTAAATACTACAATGCAATAAATTATAAATTTATGAAGCAATTCATTGCATCATATCTTTGGTTAAATGGTCAGCACAGAGGCCTTCACTTCAGAGAGTCCTGACTTTGATTCCTGGCTAGTGCAGAGGTTTTAATTGCATGTGGTTAATTCTCTGGCTCGGGCACTGAGTGTTTTTGTCCCAATACTCTTCTCATTACACACACACAAAACACCACTTGCGGCGTTCTCTTCATAAACTGTGTCCGCCTAGCAATGCATGTCTTGACCACTGCAGTGCTAGGATACAACCTCATTAATATGCACTAGCATTGCTGTTGGGAGCTAAAACCAGCACAATTTTACTTACACACTATATTTCCTGTACATCAATATGTTATTGAGTAGAATAGAGAAGAAAATAATAAATGTTCACTTTTTACCCCTAGGAGTTCAATCCTTTATCTGATAGTACACATACCGAGCTTGACAGCTGCAGTCGCTTAAGTGCGGTCAGTATCCAGTAATCGGGAGATAGTGGGTTTGAGCTCCACTGTCGGCAGCCCTGAAGGTGGTTTTCCGTGGTTTCGCATTTTCACACCAGGCAAATGCCGGGGCTGTACCTTAGTTAAGGCCACGGCCGCTTCTTTCCACTTCCTAGGCCTTTCTTATCCCATCGTCACCATAAGACATATCTGTGTCAGTGAGATGTAAAGCAAATGGCGATAGTACACATCACTGTCAAAATTAATGTCTAGCATTTGCAAGGACAAAGTAGAGGTACTGTAGTTTCCTTGAAAGGGAACAACTTTAACAATTTTCCTTGAATGATTCATTCTTCTCAAGTAGTAGTCTCGGTGATACTCATTTTTCAGTGACAGAAGGGCACAGTAACTTATGCTGTTTCTCAGGGTGATAATTTTTTGCACTCTGTACAATAGGATTTTTATCAACATGTGATGGCAGTTTTTCACCTAATGTTTGTGCTATATTTTGACTGTCCAATGTTACCGATAACATTCTGTTCATTACTTATTCCATTTTCATCAGCAGTGAAATGAAACCTGGCTTTGGATACCAGAGACTACCTTTGTCTTTGATTTCTTTTAATGACTTTATTGGAGATGGATTCTGGATACTACTAATTTTATCACTCTTGACATGGTGTATGGTTTTTGACAACTCTTCTCAAATATCCTAAAATATTTGCCATTGCAGCACTCATCGTAGAAACTCATGGAGCTCTTTTGGCTTCCTTTTCAAGAGAATCATGAGTTTGTATTGCAGCGCTGCTAGTGGTTATTGGGCAGGCTTTTTAAATTTATTTATTTGTAGGCTAAGCTCTACAGAAACTTGCAATTGTGAATACAGCCCTCCACATAGGATTGGTGTCAGGAAGGGCATCTGGCCACCCATAAAACAGGGTCAGATCCACATGTTCAACACAGTTTACACTCAAGCCCACAAGGGTGTGAGAAACATATTAGAAAAAGAAGAAGAAGAATTACTTGTATTATAAGCTTCATTAGTAGCTTGTACTCGAGCAGCATTTCAAAATATACTGGTGTCCGGACTGCATCATCAATTTGCGAGAATACATACAAATTTTTCTGATGTAGACTAGTAACAAATCTGTGAAAATTCACTATCTTCTTTTCATAATTGGCTGGGAAACATTGTGCAGTTGCAGTGTTTATTTTCTTAAGAAAACTGAAGTCATTTAATACAAAAACGCGTGTGACATCTACGGCTAGCCTTACACCCTGTAATTTAACTTTCAACTGACACATTTTGCATATCCTGTTTCTGGAAACCTTGCTTTTGGTCCTGAAATGTGCAATGGTTACAATTTGTCTGTTCAAGACAACAATTATTTTCCCTCAGTCATGTACCCTACTTGCAACTCTTGTCCTCGTACTTTCTCCCTGT
This sequence comes from Anabrus simplex, assembly GCF_040414725.1. Classification (NCBI taxonomy): domain Eukaryota; kingdom Metazoa; phylum Arthropoda; class Insecta; order Orthoptera; family Tettigoniidae; genus Anabrus; species Anabrus simplex. Next base: position 671,710,586 of record NC_090265.1, read on the forward strand.
AGCACTGTTACCAATTTGCTCTGCCTCTTCAATAATATGGAGTTTTTCTTTAGTCATGAACGACCTCTGACGAGAACTCGCACCACGTGCAATACTTAAACTGATACTGCGCGTCTTTCTTGTTTTCTTCAGCGTTAATCCCTCCTGCTGGTGGGGTCTGCTACGTGGATTCATTGTCTCCATTTAGTTCTGTCCTGGGCTATGTCAAGGTGGAGATTGATGCTCTTCAAATCTTTGTGAAGAGTATCGGCCCATCGCTGTTTTGGTCTCCCTTTCGGTCTCCTACTGGGGACTTCTAACATGTAACCCGTCTTCGCAGTAGTGTCGGTGTCTGCCCTTAGTACATGTCCAAACCATTGTAGACGATTCTCGTGCATTTTTTCTTGAATCGGTGCAGTGCCAAATCTCTTCCTGATGGAATCATTGGAGATGCGATCCAGTTTAGTGACGCCAGATGTCCATCTCAGCATCTTAGTCTCCATGACACCCAGTTGACACTCTGTCTCAGTCGTAGTCAGTCAACATTCGCAACCATACAGTGCAACACGTTGGATGACAGTACGATAGATTTTTGATTTGAGATTATCTTTCATCCTCTGGTCGCAAGTGACGCCAGTTGTTGCTCTCCATTTCATCCAGGCTGGGGATATCCTTGCATTGACCTCTTCAACAGGTTGGCCATCATCAGTGATCATGGAACCAAGATATTTGAATCTTGTCACTCGTGGCAGATCCTCACCGTCTACCTGAATAGTTCAGATTGCTTATGGATCTGACGTCATATATTCAGTCTTCTTTTTTATTAGGCTAGGCCGTATTGTGCCAGCCAATATCTCCATTCTTGGATTTGGCATTGCAGATCAACATAGATCTCAGAGGCCAACATCACATCATCTGCGTAGAGAATTGTCCATGGCAAAGAATGGTGCAGGTCTGATGCTGTGCATATGATGTGATATGAACAGAACATTTCTTGATTGTGGTGGGAACAGAGTGGGTGGAAAAATAGCAATTTCCTGATATCTGTATATTAGGAGCACTGTACCAACCTTGATGCAATACCTGCAGTATGACTTCTTGCCACCAGAATTTTAAAACAATGTGCAGGGATTATTCACTTATGTACGGTATGAAAAAATATGCATCTAACAGAAGACTTCAATGGAAACAATTTCTCCTACTCTTCCTTTTCCCTGTTCATCTGTCCTTCATTCTTGCCAGTTTTAACATTCACTTTGGTAACTTTTTAATTGTTTGTTATGTGCAAGCGTTATTTTAAATTAAGTTCGGTTGAGGCTTCGTTGACATCAGTAAACTTAATTTTACAGCACTTAGCAAATGTTATTTCCCCTCTCTATTTTGATCTTAAATTTAATACTATTCTGTTTTGAACAACTTCACTGGTCAATACAGATTAAAACCAGCGTTTGAAATTACTTGTTATCACCACTTCCTCATATAAGGCTCTTTAGGTTGGTCGTATTTTTAAATCTCACCTTGAAATTGATCCCTAGTGAAAAATCATATCCTATTGTATTCCTTTATGAATAAATATAGAAAGATAAGCTCCAGAAAGAAAAGTTTACAGTTTTTGTAAAGTGGGGAGGAAAAATTCAAATATCGTATTGATCTCAGAGTGGAATTTAGTGGTTACAGTCAGGAAATTTTAGGCACCTATAAACTTTTTGCATCGTCATGGTGACTGGGTGCCTAGAATTTTTCCAGCTCTGCATAAGAAATACTACACAATGGAGACAGACGAGACTTCTAGTTTGTACAACATTGATAGTGAAATACCTTCTGGAGGACACGTAAAATTTATATTCAAATAATTTACTCACTTGGGTCCAGCATTCCTGTAGACTAGATGGCATTGTAATTTGACATACTATTCTGGGTGTATATTAATGAGTAATTTTGAAGTTGTTTGTAGCCAAAGATTCTTCAGTATGAGATTTTTGTGCTGTCGCTCTTCCACCGAGATATTGCATGATTTAGCAAGATGTGTTTGAGTTTTCCAGTTGTCCATTCCTTGGTTGAATGATCAACATGCTGCCCTTCGGTTCAGACTGTTCCATGCTCGATTCTCGACAGGGTCGGGGATTTTAACTGTGTATAGTTAATTGCTCTGGTACGGGGACTGAGCGTTTGTATTTGAATATACACATCTTCATCTACACACAACTTCCAGTTCTTTCCATATCAGATGGTTTACTTGTTTAATCCAGGCTCAAGTATTTGGCTAATTATATTTCCTCTCTGCCGTGTAAACATGTTTCAGTGATCTTTTCTCAAACTGAAGACACTGGCACAATTCAGCATAACAATGTCAATAATAATAATAATAATAATAATAATAATAATAATAATAATCACTCATTCACTCCATAGGCTTCTGAGAGACGTGAAGTTCCTGTGCCGATCTCTCAATCCTCTTCCATCTTTTTCAATCTTTAGCCAGTTATTCCCAGTTATCAATTTGGAGAGTACGGCATATCTTGTTGAACTCCTTCTTCCAGGTGCCTCGGAAACACCAGGGTTGCATACTAAAAAGTAATGTCAGTGTACAGGGCGGGTGGGTGCATATGGGTTAATTCTCTCAAAAGGCAAAGCAAAACATTGTTTTTATGAGTGCCATACTAAAAAATCCATTCTTTGTACAAAAAGCCAGCACACTATCAGCTCCTTCTGTGAATCACTTGTAGAGTGTTGGACCCTAGATCCCAAGATCATGAATTCTAACCTGATCAAGGTAGTCTAATTTATGAGGGGCAGAAAAAGGTCCATTTGGCACTCCAATTCATGCAGAATTGGCTTGTAAAAGATATGTGGTGACATATTTAGTGTTTACTTGAGACTATTAATTAAACCTCAGCCAAAGGTTTCTGAACAGAGATCATGTTTCTCTGTCATACTGATAGAGTGAAATGGAGTGAAATGGAATTTAAAATTTCACACACAGGCATCCTAAATGTTACCAGATTGAAATGTCTGGAACATGGAAGCTGGGTATCATATTATTATTATTATTATTATTATTATTATTATTATTATTATTGTTGTTGTTGTTGTACTACAAGGTATCATTCGATATAACATGCACAGGATCACTAATAACTTCTTCCTCACTATCACTGCCTAAATCAGAGCCTAAAACATCAAGAGCTTTGAATTTCGGTATTACTGAGCATTACATAAAATCAGCTTCATGGTCCATATCGCACTTAAACAGATTCACAACTAAGTATTTTTTATTTTCCACCTTGTCGATACATTAAATTGCTTAAGACAACTTATTGGTTAAAAGTGGTACATGTTTCGTATATTATCAACATCTTCAGCCACATAATGCTGTTTAGATGAAACATTCATATATTGACAAAGTATCAATGCTTTAGAGGAAGTGTCCTTAAAATTAACATAAGAAGATTGACAATATTAATCTTAATGCAAAGCAATTATTATTAATATTATGAAAAGTCTCTTCGAAGAAAAACAATATATCTGCACCACTACCGCATTTGATATAATGTCTAAGTGAATGGTTAAAGACTTACTAAGAGTAAAGTCTCTGAATATTCTGTTATTCACATCGTAATGTTAAAGTATAAGTTGAGTTCACTTGGAAAAAACACTATTATGGCTTCTAGCACATGCGTAAATGTTAGTTATACAAATCTTAGAATCACCTTCTTCAATATTATAAGTCCCTCAACAAGGTTCAACTTACGGAAAGTTTATCAGTACCGTATCGCCGGAATTATCCTAATGTTCCACTACTTGCACGTCACTTAAGCATAATCTCGCCCTGCAGGCTGACAGTTTATCATGCGATGAACCAACATTGCCATGTTGCCGGTGTAAACTGCCGTGATAGGACCAAGAGTTGTGGCCTTTTATATAGATCTAGCTCTGATGTAATGTTTTATAAAATCTTGAATATCTCCATAATCCCCGGATCAATTTTGGAGTAATTAACATGGGGAGACTGTTGAAATGTGCACTATAAGATGTCGTTGTTTCTGAATCAATACCCCAATTGGTTTAGGATATAGAAAATTTTCTTGGATGGATGTTTCCAGATTGTATGACACAACCTGTCCTGGACACCACGCTGGCTGTGTGATGACAAAAGTAGTGTTGTGTGGGTTGACTACTTGCTCCTGCGTGACTTTGTTAGTATGAGCGCTGAAAATACACTCGCTAAGTTAATACGTTATAATTTCTTTATGGTGTATTTTATTTAATACTTGATAAATCCCATTACATTATTCAAAAGAAAATAATGGCTAAATCTCATGGAGATTTTAGAATCATAAGCCTAATGATGCATGTTCTTGTAACTTCCTAAAAATACGTGCAGAAAATGTACAGCAAATGTGAATCCGACATAAGTAGTACCCAGTTTGGATTTTGTAATAGATTTGGCACCAGAGGGGCATTGTTGGGGATGCAGTGCTGTGTAGATATGTCAGTGGATGTATACGCTTGTTTTATCGATTTTAGAATGGCCTTTCGACCTTATGAAACATTGCTGCATATCCTACATGATATTGGCCTGAATGTTAAAGCGATCCGAATCATTGTCAAACTGTATTGGAAACACACTGCACCAGTTAAGGTTGATAACACCAAATCAATAAATAAATCAAGGAGGGAGGCAAAGTTCTGTTCTATCTCCACTACTCTTCAGTATCTTCTCTGAAAAGGTATCTTTTGAAGCACTGGAAGGAAAACATGAGGGCATAATTTTTAATGGGATCACAATAATCTGCAATTGGCATATGATACTGTTCAACTTGCAATAAACATTATTACTTCACTGTGTGGCCAAACACAGTGCTGCAGCAGGTCTGCGTTTAAACATGCAAAAGACCAAAGTAATAGTCATAAACAAACATGTCATTTAACCTGTTAACTTGACAGTAGCTGGCACATCACTGAAGTAAGTATAACACTTTTAAGTGTCTTGCCTGTGTACTTGATCACACCTGGAACAACGCTGTTGACTCATATTGAGAAGGCAAGGACTGCTTTCAAGGTAATAATTAAAATCCTCTCTAAGAGGGACACACTATTTACTTTGATGTTATGCATTATCTGTCTTACTCTATGGTCTGAGACCTGGACCCTAACAGAGAACACCACCAAAAAGAGCTTTGCTCTTTTGGGATGTAGTTCTACCGATGCCTGCTCAGAATATCATGGGTTGATGGAATATGTAACTCTAAGGTATTCCAATACTTGAATAAGGTGCTAGAGGTTGTGCACAACATCAAAAAGAAGAAACCAGAGTACTCTAGTCATATAATTTGAAATGATGAGTATACACTTCCTCAGCTTATCTTAAAAGGTAAAGTTGAAGGAAGGAGAAGTAGAGGAAGAAGGATTATATCTTGACTACGGAATCTATGAGAATGGTATGGATTCGGTACCCCGCTCTTTTCTGAGTTGCCGAGAGCAAGAATCAGATCACCCTGATAACAGCAGACATCCAAATGCTGGTATAGTACAAGAAGAAGAAAAAATTAAATAAGTGCACAGTTATCCGATTTAGAAATGAACATCCTCGGTTGTTCACTTCTACGTCCAGCCATTTATCCAGGAGAGTCTCCATTGATCATGTTTTAAAATCCATTTGAATGCTCAATTACAAAAGTGTAAAAAAATATGCAGTGCAGGAAATAAATTACAGACTGCAATACTCCCAATTCTGCGAATCATGGGACCAAACTAAATTGGATCTCATGTCAGGTATCCATTCTACCAGGATTACAGTTCACTTTATATACATATTCATATATAGCTGTTTTATTAAATTGATTCTGTTGTTGACAAAACAGTAATTACTATTAGAAATACAGTTGAAATTGCTGTAAAAATAAACTTTTAGCCCATTTCACATAGCTCTTAGTCACATGTCTGTCAGTGATATTGAGCGACTGATACAATTTCCAATTAACTTTATATTGTTAAACTACAGAACTGTGTGTATGCATAATACCCAGGTTACATTTTCAACACATTTAGTTAAAATTGCACTTTGTCTGGAATAGAATTTAATGTGCATCAGTATCACATTATTTTAAAAAGTTGTTTGATTTAAAAATTAAAATGCAGGAATATTTGTATTAACCATTGTGTCTTAATTTGTATGTTTGAAAATGTTCTCTCTGGCTAGTATCAAATCAATTTTGATTGATTGATTATTCAATTTTGGGGCCATTGATCATTTATTTTTATATGGTGTATGGCTTTTAGCACCAGGAGTGTCCAAGGACATGTTCGTAAGGTCTTTCTATTTGACTCCCATGGGCGACGTGAACGTCCGCGTGTGAAGTAAGAATGATGATAATGAGGTAGGCAGAGGGTGAAACCCAGTATTGGCACATAGTCTACTCCTATTGAATTACACCCAGGAGTCTGTTCAAAGCTTAATGTCTCCATCCAACTAACAAATAACTATCAACAGTGTCATATGCCCTTATTTTGTATGAACACTGCAGAGAGGTTTGGAACTGAATCCAGGCTGTTGGTGCGCAATATAGTGATTAGAAATTGTATACCACCACCTATCGTGCCGGTCAAGATTCTCACCGTAAACATTTTTTCCACCTACAGGACTCGGAACATGCTAACCATGGAATCAGACCATAAGGACTTGACACCTTAATGATCATGGGCACCAGGTGGGCATAATTAGGGTAATGAATTCATTGCAGTGGGGGGTTGTGGAGGGTCTTTGTTTATTCCCAGAGGCTTAACTTTAAAATTTTTATTACAAACTGAAATTTGGAAGATTTATCAATCTGTAATGGAAATGTTCACACCGAGCAAGTCACTACACAGTTTGGGTCAAGTAGCTATCAGCTTGCATTTGGGAGATAGTGGATTTGAACCTCGCTATCGACAGTGCTGAAGATGGTTTTCCATGTTTTCCCATTTTCACCACAGGCAACTTTTGGGGCTGTATCTTAATTAAGATCACAGCCACTTCCTTCCTACTCCTGTCCTATTGTTGCTGTAAGACCTATCTATGTCAGTGCGATGTAAAGAAAATAGTAAAATAATAAAAATGTACATATATCAGTGGCACATGTAAAATCAAAAATAAGTTCTATAAATTGATAGACATTTATAACACTGTTGGAAATCAATATCTGCTTTGTTTTATAGCATACAAATTTATAACTGTTAGGTTCTTCAGTCTGTCACAGCTAATTTATCAATAACCAAATTTATGAAATCACACTCAAATATATTTTGAAATGTATAAATATTTATGATTAAATACTTGAAATAATTCAGTTGTCATGTTTATAAATTAGTTTTGACAGACTGAAGAACCTAACAGTTATAGATTAACTGAGACAGTTATAAATAAACTGAGTGAAAACTGTAAAGAAATGGCTTCAAATATCACAAAATAATAAAGGGACCATGCAAATATATGGAAAGGGATTATTTACACATCTTTACTGTACTCATAATTTTTTCTTTATTGGCTTTATAAAGTTTTCTGTATTTGAGTACTTTAGAACAATGAAATCTACATATTTCTTGTTATTATTTTGGAACATTATCCGTTATGTATTGTGTTCCTGTATCTTCATTTCACGCTAAGTAGCTGTGGAATTAAGTGTAGAAACTGATGTCTTTTTGAAGGACATTAAATATGTCTTTCTGCCCTGAATGTTTCTCTTTGATAACAGAATGGATTCCAAGTTCTAAATTGCATTAAATATGCAAGTTATTAATTAAAAATCACAAATAGCAGACTAATACTAAGAGATGCTGTAGTGCTCTCCCATCCAACTCTTTCCTTGCCTGAGTCATGTGACCCATCTTCCTATATGACAAAGTTGTTATGAACAGAGTTTGCTGATCTTTTGGTGTTCGGGTGATAAACCATTGAAAAGTCTAGAAATTGTACTGTAATGGATAGAATATCATGGGGTAGTGCTGAGTATCATAGCTCCTAATGAGAATAGAAAAGGACTTAACCTTTACTTTTCTATAGTTTTGTTTGTTTGCTGTACCCAGGTCGTATGTCCAGGTTGAATTGTAAACTGGTTTTCATTGTTGGTCAGATGTTGTCTTTTAAAACTCCTGACCTAAATTGGAGATACCTGTACAAATTAAGTAAAAAATTTATGACAGGTTAAACTGGCTTATTAGGTAACACTAAAAATAATGCCTTCTGAACAAACTACTGCTTCTTTTGGGTCTGGCAGTCATCTTGTATGAAGATTCCGATGAAGCACTCACTTTGTATAAAAGACTGTTAAATAATTCAATCTTATTCCTAAAATGAAGTTCATTAATAACAATTTAATGCTAGCATAAAATACTTGTCTTTCGTTTCTAATGTTTGTTGTAGGAAAGTTAGGTTTAGCAGTCGTTCTAAATAAAATTTTCTTGTTATATGTCCATTAAAGTTAATCAGGAATTTATAATTTTGTTTACAAACGTAATTGTGTAGTGAATGTAACAGTAATTTAATTTCTTACAACACTATTATAATAACCATCAAAGTTCAGTTTGGTCACAATTTTTAATTTTAAAAAGATGTTTGGACATCTTTCTATGTATGTAAAGTGCATGTCATTTAATTGATAATTTTAAGGGATTTGTAGGACATAACTTCTGCCTCTTTATCACATTTATCAGGGTAATAAATAATAATCATATGGCCTCAGGTACTGTGTGCAGACATTTCAATTTGACGCCATCTGTGTCTCTGCTCGTCAATTTCGACGTTCCGTTTTACTCTAGGCCTACTAGATGCCGACATAGTAAACCGAAACTCTTTTGGGCGTCTATGGCTGGGATTTAATTAATTTTGTCGGGTAAACACCAAATGTCTCCAGAGATCTTTTACACCCTGAAATCGTACAACACGGAGTGTCGAACGGACTTTTGTCCGCCCTTCAAAAATCCAACTCTCTCTGCCGGGTTTGAACCTGCTATCTTGGGTTCTGGAGTCCGACACTACCAGTGATCCACATTGATTCACTAGAAGAATCCAGTGAAATTTATCAGGGTATACATATTAAACAACTGGTCATAGAAGCCAGACAGTGCAGTCGAGGATATTGTCAAGCTGACCATGTGGCACTATGAAATCACTGGCCATTTGGCTGGGCAACAGTCCTCTTGGAAGCCAAGGCCCAAAATGGGCTGTATGTACCACAGCTTATTTTATCATCATCATCATGTTTCCCTGCTCCAGTTCCTGCCAGGTCAGAATGTTAATGGCACCTTTCTATCTTCCTCTATCCAACCACCATTGCTGCTCCTCAACTATGTTCCAGTCCAGGTTCCTTCTTATTATGCTGTTCTTGATAGTCCAACCACCTTGGTCTGGGTCTACATCTTTTCTCCTTCCTTCAGTCTTAGCCTCCATCATCTGCTTTGGTATCCTTCCCCTCCCCATCTTCATTACACATTTACATCTCGGTTTATTTCTCTCCATTCTGTCTGAAAGTTTTTCTACTCTGATACCTTTCTGGCATCCTCGTTTCTTACCCTGTCCTTTCTTGTCTTTCGTATCATATTTTAAAATTACATTTCACTGCCCTGGATTTTACTCTACTGTTTTTTCGTTGGTGTTCAAATCTCTGCTGCATATCGTCATTGCACCTGCAAGAGCCACTCTGTGAAATATGTTAACTTAGAACTTCGGCCGGTAAGGTTCTGTCATCTAAGGTTCAGTATTGTGTGAATATTGTCAAGGAATTCTCGCTCTGTGCTATGGGTCAATATTTCTCCAAAAATATTATCGCATAACAGTTTCCATAGGCTCAGCAGCGATACGTCAGTATGGGGCACTAGTACCTCTTTACACTTTCTTCTTCCAGATAATGTTCCTCACACTCGGTTAAAATACACTTATCTGTTGTATCTGATTCCTCCTCTCTTTTTTATGGTCCTGGCAGCCAAGTCTTGCAATTTTCTTCGTGAAGATCGCGCTGAAAAATTTGCTTTGTATAAAGTACGATTAAAGAAATTCAGTCTTATTCCTAAAATGAAGCATATTAATTACAATGTAATTTTATTGATGGGTTGTATTAAATTTTAAAATGCTGTAGTATTTCTAAAGTTAATTTAACAATTACTGTAAAACAAGGCGTTTGACCTAATTTACTTTCATAGATAAAGTTTAATCTGTTTACATCCACTTCTAACTTGTGCCATTCAAATTTGATATTAATATAGAGTGAACATTTATTTTCTAAGTCTGAAATAATCTCAGAAATGAAGTTTGTATGTGTATTTAATATCTGTGAGCTCTCTATGCACATTGCTTAATATTATTTTACGTGTATGTTATGTACTTTACCAGGCTAGTCATTATGACTGTGGCATTATGAATTGTTCGGTGATTAGATAATACCATGGATTTAAGTAATCAGAAAGATTTTCTCCAAGCAGCATCTTTTTATATTTTCTCTCCTAGAAAGCCAATACATATCCATTTTATTTCCACTCTGTTTCATAGTGTCAGGAGACTGATTTGCAATTAGAAATTATCACATTCACTTCATTTTGACTTTCCTTTCTTAGATGGGTCCTAATCTTGACTGTTGGATTCACAACCTTATTGACCAGAGCTGGAAGATTTTCACTCTCTGATTCCTTAGTTTTGCTGGCTTTTGTTTCCAAGAGAAACCTGGAAGTTTGCAAGAGGATTTTTAAAAATAAAGAAATGTGGTTCTTTCTTACTACAGCTTTTGTTCAATTACCTTTGTTAGATTGTAGAATTTTCTCCTCCTTTATTTATTTATTTATTTATTTATTTATTTATTTATTTATTTATTTATTCATTCATTTACTCGCTTATTGTACTGGTTTTTCCTTTCCAAATGAAAGAGATTCCTCTAAATGTTTCCCATTAATCACATCTTTAATAAGTTATATATTTCCCTATTTTTAAAATCTCATTACAATATTCAGTTTTCTTTTGTATTGATTTTGTATTGCTTTAATATTGTACATTATGTGTGCTGCAAAATGTTTTAATGTAAAGTAAGTTTTGTCTGTACTGTACTTAAGCAGACACATATTGCTTTTCCCTCTTCATTTTACTTTTGATTTTCTTCACTTAGTTGATTAAATCAAAGCATTATTTATAGAAGTGGTTAGAAAATAAGAATGAAGTAAATATGACTGTTACTGAAACCAGCATTTACTCCATTGTTTGACTGATTTATCTTGTAACTTCCGTATCCAGCTAGTAGGTATAATGTGTATGTAGGCTTCAATTTTCCATGTGTTGTTTACCTTAGTGTCTTTTTATCCTTTAGTGGTTTATCTGTGTATTGGTGAACCTTCCCCAAATTTATGTCATATAAGATAATGTCATAGAATGCATTATCGAACTGGACTATTTTTAAGTGTGGTAAATAAAGTTATTTCCTAGTAAATTGGGCCAATTACCTCCTAGTAAAGAGCTTATGGAAAGCTAAGCACAGACTTTCTAAAGTTATAACTACTTTTCATTTTCCTATTAGTTGCTGTAAATTGTACAATATTAGTTACTTCCATGTTGAGAGCAATTTCCATGCATTGTTCATGGGTAAGTTCTTAAAAAATGAGTTATAAGACTGCAAAATCGGAAGTTTTTCTTATCGCTAGCTTTAGTGTAGTATTCATGTAGTATTTATAGATTGATAAAGTACATGTGTCCACTCTGTGGAGTTCTTTTGTAGGTACTAATGCAAAAATGAATAGAATAAATTGTAAAAAATACATGAACTCTGTTTTCCTGATTTTAGTGAACTTTGCATAAATTAAGACTTCTTTTATCAGCACATAGCTTGTGAATATAGGAAAGTGTAAATGTGATCACAGAGTTTATGTTATTTAGAAATAAAAGCATTTCATGTACATTTGTCTTTTCATATTCATTTCATTTTTTGTGATTTGTTGGATTTGTTGTCTACCTCAAATGATGTTCAGGAAAATCTACTCTCCTCATATTTCCACCTAAAGTTTACTGTTATTGGAACTGGAAATTCCAAAATTTGTTTACATTAAGCCATGAACTCTTTCTTTGGCAACGTTAGGACTGATGTATCATTGAATTTTCAGAATACCATAACTTTAGTCTTTTATGACTTATTTTATGAAATAAAAGTTGTGTTTTGTAGGGTATGACAATTTGGAGATAACAAGACTCCTGACTTTTCATCAAGACAACCCTATTTCAGGTACCCTATGGGAATCAACATCTATATCATCAAGACAACTCTAGTTTGAATTTCGTCAGTGCAAGTAAAATTTTCAAAATGGAATGGCACATTTCAGATTCTATGTAAAACTGAAAGGTACTATAGTTTAGCTTCTTGTTCATGGTCCTCCGTCCATGGTTTTGTATATCTATGCGATAGGAGTACTACATTCTGGAAAGCAGCATGCATGATCTTCAGAAACAGATGTTTAGCACAGTTGGATTGACCTGGTTGTCTAGAGTATTATTGTACCTCATAACAGTCACTGTATCATCAAAATGATGGCAGGCCAAAAATTGTCATATATTATTACTAGTACATTTCGACCTTTAAAAATATTGCATTACAAGAAATACAAAATTCAAATGTTCACATATAAGCTTTATTTGTACACTTTGTCTTAATTTTTATAACATACATACATACATACATACATACATACATACATTATCATTATAGACTGTTATGCCTTTCAGCGTTCAGTCTGCAAGCCTCTGTGAATTTACTAAACGTCGCCACAATCCTCGATTTGCAACTAGTGTTGTGGCCTCATTTAGTTCTATACCTTTTATCTTTAAATCGTAAAAACCGACTCTAACCATCGTCGTCTTGGTCGACCTCAACATCTCTTACCCTCCATAGCAGAGTCTATTATTCTCCTAGGTAACCTATCCTCCTCCATTCGCCTCTCATGACCCCACCACCGAAGCCTGTTTATGCGTACAGCTTCATCCATCGAGTTCATTCCTAAATTAGCCTTTATCTTCTCATTCTGAGTACCATCCTGCCATTGTTCCCACCTGTTTGTACCAGCAATCATTCTTGCTACTTTCATGTCTGTTACTTCTAACTTATTAATAAGATATCCTGAGTCCACCCAGCTTTCGCTCCCTTAATGCAAAGTTGGTCTGAAAACAGACCAATGTAAAGATAGTTTCGTCTGGGAGCTGACTTCCTTCTTACAGAATACTGTTGATCACAACTGCGAGCTCACTGCATTAGCTTTACTACACCTTGATTCTATCTCACTTACTATATTACCATCCTGGGAGAACACACAACCTAAATACTTGAAATTATCGACCTGTTCTAGCTTTGTATCACCAATCTGAAATTCAATTCTGTTGAATTTCTTACCTCCTGACATCAATTTAGTCTTTGAGAGGCTAATTTTCATACCATACTCATTGCACCTATTTTCAAGTTCCAAGATATTAGACTGCAGGCTTTCGGCACAATCTGCCATTAAGACCAAGTCGTCAGCATAGGCCAGACTGCTTATTACATTTCCACCTAACTGAATCCCTCCCTGCCATTTTATACCTTTCATCAGATGATCCATGTAAACTACGAACAGCAAAGGTGAAAGATTACAGCCTTATCTAACCCCTGTAAGTAACCTGAACCAAGAACTCATTCTACCATCAATTCTCACTGAAGCCCATTGTCAACATAAATACCTTTGAGTCTTTTATGACTTATTTTATGAAATAAAAGTTGTGTTTTGTAGGGTATGACAATTTGGAGATAACAAGACTCCTGACTTTTGCTGGTATACTAATCAATGAGATACCTCGATAGTTGTTGCAATCCTTCCTGTTCCCTTGCTTATAGATAGGTGCAATTACTGCTTTTGTCCAATCTGAAGGTACCTTACCAACATTCCATGCTAATTTTACTACTCTATGAAGCCATTTCCCCCTGCCTTCTCACTATACTTCACCATTTCAGGTCTAATTTCATCTATTCCTGCTGCTTTATGACAATGGAGTTTATTTACCATCCTTTCCACTTCCTCAAGCATACAGTAATTTCACCAACATCGTTTTCCTCCTCCCCATGAGCTTGGCTGTTCGCAACACCACCAGGATGATTTCCTTTTACATTGAGAAGATGCTCAAAATATTCCCTCCACCTCTCCAGTGATTCCCTGGGATCAATTATGAGTTCACCTGAATTACTCAAAACACTGTTCATTTCCATTTTCCCTCCCTTCCTAAGATTCTTTATTACTGTCCAGAAAGGTTTCCCTGCTGCTTGACCTAGCCTTTCCAGGTTGTTACCAAAATCTTCCCATGAGTTCTTTTTTAATTCAGCAACTATTTGTTTCGCTCTGTTCCTTTCATCTACGTACAAATCCTTGTCTGCCTCGGCTCTTGTTTGGAGCCATTTCTGATAAGCCTTCTTTTTACGTTTACATGCTGCTCTCACTTCGTCATTCCACCAAGATGTTCGCCTTTTCCCATCTTTACACACAGTTGTTCCTAGGCACTCCCTTGCTGTTGCTACTACAGCATCCCTGTATGCCACCCATTCACTTTCTATATCCTGAACCTGCTTACTGTCTACTGTTTGAAACTCCTCACTAATCGTATCCATGTACTTCTGTCTAATTTCCTCGTCCTAGAGATTTTCTACCATTATTAGTTTGCAGAGAGATTTCACTTTCTCTACCCTGGGCCTAGAGATACTTAGTTCACTACAGATCAGATAGCAGTCTGTATCATCAAAAAAATCCGCGGTAAACTCGTACATTCCTGACAGATTTCCTGAATTCGAAGTCTGTTAAGATATAGTCTATTATGGGTCTGGTACCCCTAGCCTCCCATGTGTAGCGGTGAATAGCCTTATTGCAAGTGACTAATCTCATGTTTTAATCCGTATTGAAATCTGTTAATATACAATAATAAAGTTTTATTATGAATCCACCTGTTCAATACATTATAATGTTGTTACATTAAAATAACTTCATTAGTTAAAAAGTTATATATGGGACATGTTTCGCTCCCCTATAGAGCATCATCAGCCAAATCCGAATCTCAAACAATTGTTATTTACGTAAACAAAGACTTAAGAGCCATTAGAACACTTTTGACAAACTTAAAACTTATTCTATTAGAAAATCATAAAATGTAAAATCCTTGTATACATGGCTCAATTACATGTGCTTAATAGGAACATACATTAAAATTATGGAAGAGAGAGTACTAAAATATAAAATAAATAATATATATATCATGTCCAAAATCCTAGAAAGACGTGAAGATCAATCTTAGGTGCCAAATTTGAGGATCTTCTTAGCAATGAGATCTGGTAAAAAAGTTATTTATCCCTTGTGGATAAGAGTCTATAAAGATTCAAATTTATCGTCAATTTGATGATTGAACTTGTAACAGGATAAATGTTGGTCTTCAAGAAATTTAAATGCTTGTCATGTGACCTCTGCGAATGCTGTTGAAAAGATATGTTCTTAAAGATGTCAATGACCGTTCGTTGAACTTCGTTCACATGACAAGCATTTAAATTTCTTGAAGACCAACATTTATCCTGTTACAAGTTCAATCATCAAATTGACGATAAATTTGAATCTTTATAGACTCTTATCCACAAGGGATAAATAACTTTTTTACCAGATCTCATTGCTAAGAAGATCCTCAAATTTGGCTCCTAAGATTGATCTTCACGTCTTTCTAGGATTTTGGACATGATATATATATTATTTATTTTATATTTTAGTACTCTCTCTTCCATAATTTTAATGTATGTTCCTATTAAGCACATGTAATTGAGCCATGTATACAAGGATTTTACATTTTATGATTTTCTAATAGAATAAGTTTTAAGTTTGTCAAAAGTGTTCTAATGGCTCTTAAGTCTTTGTTTACGTAAATAACAATTGTTTGAGATTCGGATTTGGCTGATGATGCTCTATAGGGGAGCGAAACATGTCCCATATATAACTTTTTAATTTGAGGATCTTCTTAGCAATGAGATCTGGTAAAAAAGTTATTTTAATGTAACAACATTATAATGTATTGAACAGGTGTATTCATAATAAAACTTTATTATTGTATAAGAATAGCCTTATGCTTGAAGAAAGTATTCGTAACAGCTAAACCCATTCTAGCACAGAAGTCCAGCAAACGCTTCCCATTTCCATTAGCTTCCATATCTTCCCCACATTTACCAATCACCCTTTCGTATCCTTCAGTTCTATTCCCAACTCTTGCATTGAAATCGCCCATTAGCACTATTCTATCCTTGCTGTTGACCCTGACCACGATGTCACTCAATGCTTCATAAAACTTTTCAACTTTATCCGCATCTGCACCCTCACATGGTGAATACACAGACACAATTCTAGTCCTAATTCCTCCAACTGACAAATCTACCCACATCATTCGCTCATTTACGTGCCTAACAGAAACTATGTTGCATGCAATGGTATTCCTGATAAAGAGCCCCACCCCGGACTCTGCCCTTCCCTTTCTAACACCCGTCAAGCACACTTTATAATCTCCTATCTCTTCCTCGTTATCTCCCGTTACCCGAATATCACTTAGTCCTAGCACATCCAGATGCATCCTCTTAGCTGACTCAGCCAGTTCTACTTTGTTTCTTCCATAAGCCCCATTAATATTGATAGCTCCCCATCGAATTCCATTTCGTTCGCCAAGTTGTTTCCAAGGAGTCCCTCGCCTGTCAAATGGGAGTTGGACTCCGTTACTCCCATAGGTCCGAGGCTTGCTTAAAATGTTCTGAGCTTGGTAAATTCATGAAGCAGGATGCTGCCGTACTTGCACATAGTCCAAGTGAGGATCTCTCCTCTAATGGGTTATAGACCACCGGTGAATTTCCTTTTCTTTGTGTTCTGAAAACTATAAATTATTTAACAAACAAAATTTAACCCTACAATGCATAGTGATTCGTATATGAATCATACGATTTTCTAGCTTGCTACTTTAACCTGTTACTGTAATTTTACAGTCCCATGGTACAGCTTTCATTTTTTTCCCCCTGAAATTTTCTTACCATATACCCAGTATTTCTCATTCTGTCAACATCCTACAATTTTCAGCCTTCATAAACTTATATGATACCATCATTAATAAAATAAATGTGTGCGTGCGTATGAAAAGGGACCACATGTCGGGTATTGAGATAAAGGTACTGTTGTGTTCCATAATATGCAGCAAATATCATATAATTGAATTGAATGCCTCCGAAAGAAATTAAGCCCTTTAATTAGCATGTAATGTTACAACATAAGATTTCATAACTTTTCAGTAGAGCTGTTTAAGAATTTGGTTACTTTATGACACAAATAACTACTAAACTATTTGGAAGTTACACTGGCATTTATGTTCTCCGGTATTTTGACATAGAATTTTTTTTAACAAAATTTACCAACAGATATTATTTACGGTCTAATTTTTTCGTGGAGATCTATCTATCGATGCTATGTCTCAGGTTTTATGACTTGCAGAAGGTCACTGAAGATAACTAATTGCAACACTACTGCACTTTACAAAAATGATCACATACCTTAATCGTTAATCACAGCCAGCATAAGACAGGAATATCAGTTATTCATGCTGAAGCCTGCGTTTTGGGCATATTATGTGCCCTTTCACCGTTTGGTCCCGATGTCCTACTTCTCCACAGTAGCTGCAGGTGTGTCGAGACCTTTTCTTTGGGGAGAATTTTCTTGGAGTTGGTGGTTTTCTCTTCCGAGCCTTACTTGTTTTTTTAGGCATTACACTTTTTGAAGATGATGATGTTATTATTTGCACAGGAGGAGAAACAGAAGCCAGCTCCGTAAGATTTTCACTTGAGGTGGTTGGTGGTGGCGTTATTGGAGCAGGGAAAGATTTTACAGCAGGACATGGTACATCTTTCTTATCTTCTGATACGAAGGATCTAATTTTTTCATGGAGATGACTTGCAGAACATCAATGAAGTCAGGCGGTGGATCTTCTGGAAGGATGGTATAGGTTACTTCGTCAGAAACTATGGATTTCTTTGTCAACACTTAACAAGCTTGCTCTTTCTTATACACGAAGTGATGTATCTGGGCTATTTGTGGAATGTTTTCATTCCAGCACGGAACTTGTTTTGCCAGTCATAAGTATGAATTGTTACATTTCCGGATTCTGTGCCAACAGCGACAGGAATAATAGAGCTGGAAACCTGACAACTTTAATGGGCGACGTTAATTACATCTTTAATAACTTCACTTTCATTTTTCCGGGAGGCTCTCTTGAAACCACCAAAATACAAATCAGGTTGAACTTTTGTGTATCCCACTGGCAAAAATGAAATTTTACAACTGCTGTTCTTTCCTGTCGTAACTCTCCACATGAGGTATCTCATTAAGAATTTGTTTTAATTTTGCCCAACACAGTTATCAGCATTGAATTTTAAATGCTCCTCACCTTCTGAAAAATTTTTCAAGAAGTGATGTACAAGAAATGAGACAGTATTTGCTCCTTTACCCGCAATACAAGCTTCTGGAATAATGTACAAAACAAATTTGTTAAGTGGTTCACACGCTACACCAAAGAGACCCACTTTGTAGCCTGTAAGAATTAAAATGGGTCCACCTTGTTGCGGATCGTATGGTAAGTGCACCTGTTGGGCAAAATCAAAACTATAATGCATTATGCCTTTGTGTGTGTTGCAGGTGTGTGGCTCAAGAGACAAAGGAGTTTCCAATCTATGGTGTCTATGGTGTTTTTATAAACAGTCCACTCTGCTTGGATGTGATTAAGATGTTGTATAGCCTTCTTCATCAGATTTCTTTTTTTCCTCCTCATCCATAATTGACAGTTTCCCTATTACAGTTTGATTCCTTCTACAAGTCTTAGAAAGATCAGTCTTGGGTTTCTGAACTATTATGTTACTGCAAAATGTAAGCCAGATGGAATACCAAGACAAGAGTGATACAGGAATTCTCTCTATTGATTTACAATTATCAGAGTACAATGTATGAACGTACGTCTTAGACATGCTGGTTGGGAAAAGCATGAGGTCACTTCTTCGTTGTATAGGGATCCAGCCTGGCATGACAAGTGCATTTTGTTCACTGAAATTATTCATAAAGTTCACTGCATGTTTACGATCATCAAAAGGAATAGATTTTATCTGAGAAGTCTTTAATACGTTTCGGTGAATTGTTCCTTAAAATTTTTTAGCCTCTTAGAGCCACAAGCAAATACAAATTGAAAAAATGACTGACACACCTCCTGCCCTCTGAAGTGATAAATTGTGTAAGTTTCTTTCCTGTCATAATTTTTTCTCTTAGTAGCTGTCGTCATTGGCTGGTTTCGTACTATTGCATTCATCACACCCATCATTAATACGTGGTGGTGATTGACATGTTCTCCACAATTGTAATGCAGTTCACATTCTATTCTCGAAGAATGAATGAAGCTTTCGGGAAAAAGACCAGTGCAATTTCTTGTACAGCCACAACCTTTATTTATAAATTCTTTAATCTCCTCGGTATATTCGGAGGCTGTTTGAACTTTGGGAATATCATGTAGTACACTTACATCCGCATCAACAGCGCCCTCCTGCAACTCGTTTGTTGTGGAAATTTCAAAAGGTTCGCTTTCCTCAAAATCACTATCCTGACCAGAATTTTCACTTTCAAACACGAGGGGTGCACTGAAGTAATCCGAAGTAACATTCCATAGTTCCAGCGGCAAGTCACTGTCTGTATATTGTTTTAAAGCTTTCACAATAACATCTGTTGCATCACTAGGCCCTGACATAGTGAGAATTATTACTCCTTATTTTGGAACCTAGTCTATTTTAAAATGTTTTAATAAACTTAAATACACAATTATATGAATAATAACGAGAACATTACACTTCTCCACAGTATGAAATACACTGAAAGACTGCATCGGTATTAGAAATGTTTGGAGAAGAGAGGATGTTTATGAAACCTATTACTTTTATTAAAAGTGCCCAGCTAGGGTTTATTTATCATAAGATAAGATATCCGAGTCATCTTATCTTATGCTCGCGCAGCTATGAGCACGAGCGAGTAAGTGTGTGGACCCTCGCTTGCGATGCGAAAAGTGGTCCCTTTTCTTAGTATTAAATAAACCTCATGTTTCAGCAGTGATTATTGTCAGAGGGCTTTTAAATTCACGCAGTGAGTAGATGACGGTCTAAGCAAGACATAGGTATCAAAAATGAAAATTTGACATTTCACTCCCTTCAGTGGTTTTTTACAATTATTTCGTGAACTGTTGACCGAGAAGTGGTCCCTTTTCTTGCGCATGCACACAAATATGTATCCATCAATTGTTAACATAGCCATTCTCATAAACAATTGAAGATTTGAGAAATATGCACAGTGACCAGCAGGGTTTTACGAATATCACGTATTCCAAGCCAATTTCTCTTAACCTTCATTCTTTGTAAGAATCCGTATTGTTGGGTCTGATAAGTGCGTATTTATTTTATGATAGGTAGATTCTGAAATATCAGTGTAAACATCTGTTT
The DNA here is from genome assembly GCF_040414725.1 of Anabrus simplex. Lineage (NCBI taxonomy): Eukaryota > Metazoa > Arthropoda > Insecta > Orthoptera > Tettigoniidae > Anabrus > Anabrus simplex. The sequence continues at coordinate 671,731,117 of NC_090265.1, forward strand.
CACTGGGCTGAGTGGCTCAGGTCTCATCTTTTCCTTATCTTTATTATGACATGTTTTATTTTTTCAGCCTCCATTCCCAGAAATTCCATATCTATAATTTTCTCCTGTGCATTTACCTTGTTCTCTACATCCGTCTCCTGGTATTTCCCTGTTTTCGTTTGACCACTGAAATTACAAGAAGTAAATTCACATTCTTAATTTTCGTACCATAGGTAACCAGTGTTGCATCATTAGGCTTGTGTAGTGATCAAGCTTCTTTCCAAAGAATGTGTTGATCATAGCCGTATGAAAAGCATTGCGAATTTTTATAATTTTTTTATATAAAAGACTTCCTGAGAATAGTAGACTCATATAGTCATGATTCGACTGTCAGTGATCAGTTTCATTCCGTTTAACCTCTTTAACATTCTCTTAATCTCTTCAGTATTGTTGAGGGTTGTCAGGCTCGTAGAAAGTAAAATGATTACCAGTGACATAACGTGTTTTACTGTCTACTAAATTGGGTAAAACTGTGATGTACAGTTATCGCAGGTGCACTCAAGTTCAAATTTTCCACTTCTGCAATTTGTTCTCACTAAGTTGGCCAACCACACACTCACCGACGTATGAACTCCTGCTCTCCAACAGGGTCTTTCACAGCCCAGTGTTGCCCCGTAGCAGTTTACTCTACAACTTAACTCGCACATTGTGCTGAACTCTCTATACAGCCCTCTGATGCACTCCTGAATGACTCTCCAGCTTTGCTCTTTACATAGACCAGTGGAAGATTCTCAAGCAAGTATCTCCAGTTTCTGCTTCCTTGTCATATTGGGATCCTTTCGATTGGTAACCTGTTACATGTAATAAATATCATTTTTGGTCCGTATTGATGATATTAGATTGAAATAATAACATTAAGTTATTTATTAGACCACCTAATCAATACAAAATCGATTTTGTATTGATTAGGTGGTCTAATAAATAACTTAATGTTATTATTTCAATGGTAACCTGTTTCCAGCACATTCAAAGAGGCTTGGTCAGCTTCCTTATCACATGCCTTAACAATTCATGGGGTTGCTGTTTTGCTCACTGCTGGCTCCGCCTACATTGTCACTGCTCTGCCTATATTGTCACCTCCTGCAAGTACCCTCAGCCCTAATTGTCATAGTATTGCTTTTAGCTAATCTCTCTTGGTTATTCTTGAATTTTTTTAATGCTGTACTGATACGGAAGTTTTCATTCTCCTCCTCTTTTTTCTTTTTTCTTTCATCTTTCCATCTTGCTTTTGGATGGATAGAACTGGAAACTGTCTTTGTTCCAAGAGATGCACTTTACTATGTCTTTTAGTCAAACTGTTTCTGTTCAGTGTTTCTACTTTCATATTCACCACTTGTCTGTCCTTTTTTATTGAGCTAGCCCACCTTAGCTACACACCCACACATTGTAGTCCTTGCCAACACCCTCAGTGAACAGGCTCGATTCAAATCGCCTGCATTATACAGCCCTCCTCATACAAAATTGCTTTTCTTATCATAATGTTGTTGATGAACACGAAAAATCAAGTGTTCTTACTTGAGAATTTGTTTGGTAAGGAGGGCCACTAAAATTGCATAAAATGAATTTCATTGCAAAGCCCGTATTGACGAAAGTATACTTTTTAAGGGTACAATCAAAGGTTCCACCTTTACAATATTAAAAAATTGTTTAATGTTTAATTAGGATGATATTAACAAGTGTCAGGACTTTTGTCCTTCTTTTTAGACATCATCAGCCGAAAATACTTATAAGACAAGTAAAATAGACAAGATAACGAAATACACCTTAAAATACGATTCGGGTGACCAAATACATCAGGAACTCAATTCCATTTTTTTCTGTTGAATTGAAGACTAAATTGTTGAACACAATAGTTCCATTAAAAGTTTGATGATTAAGTTCTTCTTCTGTTGGCATATGTTGATAATTCTTAGTTAAGAAGTTATAAGGCAGACAGAATATTTGACTGTAAGTGCACAAAAGGAGAAAGGTTGTGTCGTAGTTGAATATTAGTCCTTGTCTACCCCCAGAGAGGTGAGGCTCGATGCGTGCTTTACAGCTGAATGTACCCTTAAAAAAGGCCAATAAAAATCAGTTGAAAGTATTCCAGAGAGGTAATTTATTTACTGTTAAAAGGTCAGTTATGGAGTCAGTATCACTCTTTATTAACTTTTATTATTACTGCATAATGGACTTCACCATTGAATTATAACAACTAACCTTCGTCATGCAAAACTCATCTATTTATCCAGACTTGAGACTCGCACTATAATAAGTTGACTTGGCTGGATTAATTTACACATCCGTGATTGAGTTCACACATTTAATGACTTCTTTGTGTACAGGAACCTGTGAATGCGACATAAGTGACTGTCAAGAGGGCGCACTGTCTTTTCTCATTCAATTTTTTTTTTTTTCATATTCCTTGTGAGCAAATGTGGCATATCTTTGAAACTTATTTTTAAAATGTGGAAAAGGTTTCATTAGAAAAAGTAAATAAGGAAAAATTAAATTCATTGCTGCAAATTCTAATAACTCTGAAGAACTTCCTATCGTTGTGTAAAATGTTCTTAATCATAGTTAATCATCTGTTAATAAAAACAAAATTATATGCTCAGATAGCTCATGGTTTATTTATTGCATTTTTAAAGGATTTATTCAACAAAACAATGCTCGGCACAATGGCGAAGCGGTCAGCATCTTGGCCTTCAGTTCTGGCTGGATTGATGGATTTAATCATAAAACAGTTAATTTCCTTGCATCGGGGACTGGATATTTGTGGTGTCTCCAGCATTCCTGCAACTCGTATACCATACACAACAACATGCTTCACCACGCTAACAGGGAGTTTCCTATACACAGTCAGATGCCACCTGCGCTCACTAGAGGGTCTGCCTTACAAAGGCTGCACCAGGCTAGCAAAGGCCACACAAAATTCTTATAGCAAAGCAATGAAAGCGAAATGTAAAATTCTGTAGTCCATCAATACTTATCCTCTTCTGTCCTGTCCTGTCCTGTCCAGCCCAGCCCAGCATAAATAATAGGAACTTTAAATGCAACAAATTTACATTTTTACCTCCGAAGATGCTCAAACATTTTCAGTAAATCATCCTGTGGTATCTTACAAACTTCAAAATTGGCAGTTCTGAGTGTGGCACATTGCTTCAAACAGCTTTGATTTAATAAGGTTACAAAATGTTACAAATTCGCTAAAGTTAACCTATTCTATTCAAACATTTCATTAAAAAAGAATTCTTGGTTCCCAGTCAGCCAGTTCCTGACTAGTAATGAAGTTAGGTTGTTATGAATATGTGTGTGGGGAAAAAATGATGTAACTACTTCAGAAATTCTCAATATATACTGTTTTGGTAATCAGAATTCCTAGTGTAGCTGGAGAAAAGTGAAAAAAAAGGGATGTCATTAGGCAAAGAAATTCTCAATGATTATTGTTTTTTACAAACTGCTGCCTTTTCTTTTTCAGGTAATTCTGAAGAGCAGTTTCCCAAGGAAATTGATGACTGGCTGACTACCACATTCACAGTGCATCCTCAACATACCTATCGTGGGGAATTTAAATGTTCCCGCTGTGGCAAAACATATCGTCATAAGAATATTCTAACTAGACATGAGAAGTATGAATGTGGCTCAGAGATAATGTTCTATTGCCCGTATTGCCCCAGCAAGTCAAAGTACAAACGTAATATTCACAGCCATATTGCAGCTAAACATGGCCCTACTCCAGAAGCACCTAATGTTCCATGGCAGAATTACCCACCATGAAATGTGTTGTATATATTCTCAAATAACCTGAATTTTCAAAACAGTAAAATAAGAGTAAGGAAAGGAAGTACTAGATTAAAATAAAATGAAAGTATAAAAATGGCTCAGAGCTAAGAAAATGAATATGAGGATCATTTAAGAGTAATCTCTCACTTACCTGGATCATTATACTCCTCCTTGATATTTGATAACAGTTTAAATTGTCTAGTATTGAAAAAACTCATATCCATTATTATTGGCAGCTGAGAGATCTTTGTTGTTGTGCTTGTAGTTAAGAAGAAGAAGAAACAAGATTTTATTCACTGTTGTGAGATTCTTTTGTTTTGTGATTGAAATTAGCTTTGTTCGGTAGTGTTGTAATTTATCAGAATACTAATCAATAAAAAAAAAAGATAATATATATTACCAAAATAACCTTCTTAATCCTTCTCTCATATACGTTGCAGTATAGAGGAGAAAATATTGTACAATGGTCAATAACTGATGACCAGGATGGTGACAGTTTGTGACGAGTTTGTATCCCGAGGAAATAAGCACACTGGCCCTGTCAGTAAGTTAGTGAGTTGGGTGGGTAAGAAATGGTGAGTTTTAAACCTAACAGTATCAAAAGGGCTTCAGTTATTATTTTTAAATTGTTTTTAGTATGTTGAGCTAAAGTGTTACCAGTTGCGTATAAATACACACTGCTGAGTCTACTGTATGCATAATTATTGGAGCATTTAAGCCAGTCAGTATGCTCCCTGTTCTCCTCCATGGGTGCAATGGTTTACAGATTGTAGATGGAGGCAAACTATAACCTGCAACATCTAGAGACACATTTGGCAGTTCATGGCTTCCACCACCGTGTATGCACAACAGAAACATTCCACAAGCCAAGTGAGAACTGTGTGTGCATACTGTGCCAGGAACACTGTGAACATTATCATGTACTAAGCTGTACCAAAAGGAAATTATCATTAAGAAAGTTACATGAAACTGAATACTATGCACATTGTGCACAGTTCCTACCATTAAAATATCCCCTTAAATGCACTTGTAAAACTGAAGAAAATTTCTTTAAACAAACCGTGTAATTGACATCTCACAGAATAAGTTGTGAAAGAGTTTAGAATTTTGTAAATTGGGTTGTATCCACTGTAGAATAGAAAAAAACAGAAAAGAATTTCAAGTTTCTTTAATGCAACACTATAATAAACTTTTGTTGTTGTTTCTGAAATATATTTCTGATAAAGCTGCTTGTTGAATTTAATATGTGCATCTTTGTTATAGGCTACAATGCCTTTCAGTGGTCAGTTTGGAAGTCCCTGTTGAATGTGGTGCAATTAATTAATAGCTGGAATGTGCACAAATGTGCAGATACAGGTATTTTAAGAGCAGTAATTGATTTTGTCCTCTTATTGCATAACTCGATGTGGTACCATTCACAAGGTTTACCACACAGATCATATATGCATGAATCTGGATTTGTGGTAGGATTTGTTACAGCACAGAAGGTGGTGATACCCGTGTACAGCAAGTCTTGTAAAAATGTGGCGCTGTTCAAAGTTCACTGATTTCCAGGTTCTGTTGATCATGACCCCCGTGGACTGGAATTCTGGCCAAATTTTTGTACTATGTTCCATTTCTTGTTCTGCTTCTTTGGTTGGTGGGAAAGCCAGAACCTCAATAAACAGATTTGCAGAATATCTGTTGGCTAAACAAAAAAAAAAAGTTGCTACTTTTGTGGCAACAGAAATTACATCTACTCATATTTATTTTGTGTCAGGATTGAATTCTGTCAACACCTTGAAGTCATAAAATTAAAAAAATAAAAGTCGCTGGCCTTCTGACACCAACTTGGCAGGTTCGATCCTGGCTCAGTCTGGTGGTATTTGAAGGTGCTCAAATACGTCAGCCTCGTGTTGGTAGATTTACTGGCACATAAAAGAACTCCCGCAGGAATAAATTCCGGCACCTCGGCGTCTACGAAAACCGTAAAAGTAGTTAGTGGGACGTAAAGCAAATATCATTATTATTATTATTGATACTTATGATTTTGTCGTACATCCATTATGTGAGACTGCATCATAAACTTGCATAACACACACATGGGCAATTGAAAATCCCCATGGTATGGTTGTCCCTAATCATCAGCTATGTTTTGGATGAAATGTGTGATGTGGTATTATCAATGATCAACTGATCGACCCATACATGTTATTAAAATTATAAAATCCTTTTAATCACAACCACCTACTCAATACATTATATTACTCATTGAATTATAAAATAATCATGAGGTGTCTTAAATAAAGGAACATGTTTCGTTCGACATAGCGAACATCATCAGCCTTAATTTACAAGGATTAGGTCAGGGCCCTGAGCTGAATGATAAAAATTGTTAAAAAAGTGACAATACCATAATAAAAAGTAAAATGATAACATTAAACATGAAATTATAACAATATGTACAGATTAACAGCAAGTATGCAGAGGAATACTTTGAATGATGGTAGTCTATAAAGTTAAAACAAACATGAGGTTGTAAAAGTAAAAAGATATAGATATAGTAGATCTTAAATTATATGTCAATGCGTGAAGCGTGGATTAATTGTTGACTATGGAGTTCTTAATTGAGCAAAACAAAAGTTAAAATAGAGTTTATTGAATAGTGCGAGTCAAGCTGAGTCAGTTAAAAGGCGCAAAGCGACGAAGCTAAGGTTGAAATGACGTAAACTTCAGTAGTTAGGAATTCTGTAGGAGCCAACACAATGCCAGAAGGAAATACAGGTTGAACTAGTCCGTATTTACACGCTAGCAGTAGAATTAAACTTATACAACGTAGGACACCAATGTGGACTCGTTAAGTAACTATAACTTGAAAGTAGGGAGAGTTCCAGCAAACCAGAATGGATGGAGCAGATTATGGCACAATTGGAGTTAGAAATCCTTGGGACTAGTGTGAGGTGTTCGCTAACGTTGGCTGCGCGAATCAAACTGGCGAGTAACCTTATTGCTGCTTCTAGTATTGTATGAAGTTTACGTCATTTCAACCTTAGCTTCGTCGCTTTGCGCCTTTTAACTGACTCAGCTTGACTCGCACTATTCAATAAACTCTATTTTAACTTTTGTTTTGCTCAATTAAGAACTCCATAGTCAACAATTAATCCACGCTTCACGCATTGACATATGATTTAAGATCTACTATATCTATATCTTTTTACTTTTACAACCTCATGTTTGTTTTAACTTTATAGACTACCATCATTCAAAGTATTCCTCTGCATACTTGCTGTTAATCTGTACATATTGTTATAATTTCATGTTTAATGTTATCATTTTACTTTTTATTATGGTATTGTCACTCTTTTAACAATTTTTATCATTCAGCTCAGGGCCCTGACCTAATCCTTGTAAATTAAGGCTGATGATGTTCGCTATGTCAAACGAAACATGTTCCTTTATTTAAGACACCTCATGATTATTTTATAATTCAATGAGTAATATAATGTATTGAGTAGGTGGTTGTGATTAAAAGGATTTTATAATTTTAATATATTGTCCTCAATACGGTTCTATTATGAGATTAATTACATGTAACCATACATGTTACTCCGACAATAGGGGGACACAGTGTTTGTAGTATTGGAACATGTGCCCCTATCACTTTGCACACCTTGTGGCTCATGCACAATGGGGCTCCAGTGTACTTCATTTTGCATGTATGCTGGTATTTTGACAACACCCTCTCAGGGAATTGGGTGTCAAGGTCCATCGTTGGCCTGTATAGTCTCTTGACCTTAATCCACTGGACTTTTATCTGTGGGTAGAGTGGTGAACACTATTCCATTTTAAAACATCAATGACCTAGAACAGCATATCAGTAAAGCCTGTACCCCCTGTGGGTGGGGGATGCAGGCGAAGACTACACCCTTGGTATCCCCTGCCTGTCGTAAGAGGTGATGAAAAGTGGACCAAGGCATGATGACATTAGAACTTTGAGATTACTTATGATTAGTACCATTACATGCCTAACACCATAGGTTGACGTTACTTGCGACTAGTACCACTTTGCAAGGAAAACCATGGGTCTGCTTTACATAGGAAGAATACCATTATGCGAGGAACACTACAGGTCTGGGCATTGCTTACGATAAGTGTCATCGTGTGTATTTTAACGGTCGGTCCCATTGTGTTCAGAATGGGCCTGTGTTACCTCCGAGTAGTATCACTTTATGAGAAACACTATGGGTCTACTTTGCCTGTGATTAGTACACTACCACGATGTGAGAAACACCACAGGTTTGGCTGGCACCTGTGATTAGTACCACAATGGGGGGGGGGAACCATGGGTCTGCGTTGCCTGAGAGCAGTACCATTACAGAGCTCCATAGCTGCAGCCGTTTAAGTACGGTCAGTATCCAGTATTTGGGAGATAGTGGGTTCGAACCCCACTGTCGGCAGCCCTGAAGATGGTTTTCCATGGTTTCCCATTTTCACAGCAGGTAAATGCTGGAGCTGTACCTTAAGGCCACGACCTCTTCCTTCCCTCTCCTAGCCCTTTCCTATCCCATCTTCGCCATAAGATCTATCTGTGTTGGTGCGACGTAAAGCAACTTGTAAAAAAAAAAAAAAAAAAAAAAAAAAAAAAGTTGTACCATTATGTGAGGAACACTATGGGTTAGTGTTGCCTGTGGATGCTACCATACTGTGTGACAAACTGTGGGTCTACATTGCTTATGATTAGTACCACTATGTGAACAATACCATGAGTATACATAACGTGTGATTAGTTCTGCTAAATGAAGAACACCATGGGAATACCGACACCCGTGATTAGTCCCACTGTATGAGGAACACTATGGGTCTGCGTTGCTTGTGAGTAGTTCCTTTATGTGCGAAACACCATGGTTCTGCTTTACCAGTGATTACTCTTATGAGGAGCTAGTGACCTGGATTTTGGACCCCTTTACATAATAAGTATCATCCCAGTAATTAAGTCATTGTGAATTGGATCCACTAATTGTTTATATTTCACAATCATTTTTTCATCATCATTCATTTTAGATTCTAGTTAGTGGATACGTTTTGAAGTTTTAATTTTCATTTCGCTTTACCTCGTACCATTAGAAGCTGGTGACCTAGTGGTTTGGTTTCTTTAAACAACAAACATCATCATCATCAATAAAGCCTATGCAGCTGTCCAACGGGATTCAGGTATCTTCGAGTGGCTTTGGCAATCTATGTTGAGGCTGCTCATAGCGGACACTTTGAGCATCTTCTGTAGTGTGGCCTGTAACTCCATTGCATGCAGCTTGGTAACAGCCCATTGTAGGACATATGTTCATAGGGATATTTTATCTTGTTTTGATCCCAGGAATCACCTCCCCCCCCCCCCCCCCAAACATTTGTTACAGTTATTGTTTACATACACTGTATATATATACTCATAATTGTTATATTACACCTTGGTAGAGAGGAAAGACACATCGTTTACAAGAATATGACATGTGGAACTTCCAGTGAATAAAAATCATTCATTGTTCGCCCTTGGTGCTAATTCAAGAGCTGAGAATGAAAAGTTTACAATTCAAAATCCGTGATTTTTCAGGGGAAGAGTGTGAAGTTTTAGCAGTTTACATTATTGCCTCTCAAAACTACACTTGTTAAACAATTTCCATGAAAACTGTTGTGTACATAGTTCTTTCATCATTTATTAAAATATGGGAAAGTTTTACAACTCAAAATGCACCCTTTTGAATTAAGCGAAGCGACTAATGTCAGAACATGGAAACCCGTTAGAAGTGCTTCTAGCACGAATACATTAGGTTTTGTTTCATAACACTTTTGCAGGTGTAGAAGTCTAAGTACTGTAAGCTATACATTGATGATAAAATCTCAAAAATGCATATTTCTTTTTAGTTGCAACTCTTTCATTCTCAGCCATCAAATTGAGTTCATTTCGGGTTGTTGTTCGTATTCTTAGTTGTTATATTCTCTGTATTTAGCCGTTTTTGTACGTATTGCGCAAGCTTTCTACATGGTTTTGATTGTTATCAGTGAATGAGAGTTTTAACAAAGATGGCTTTGTAGTCTGGAAGATTCTGTAAGAACTGTAGCACTAATTAATTATGGGAACAGCTTCCAGTATGTTGTAGATGTCCTAACATCATCAGGAACATTGCACCTCTCGTAGGAAAGCTGTATCTGGTAGTCCCAAGGTCTACAAAGACCACATTTACCGTACATTGTAAGAGCAGTAAATTGTTATGAACTGTAAGTATGCCTTGTTACAATATTACATAACCGTAAAGCAGAATTCTTCAGTTGCTAAGAGGTTCATCATGTCACAGCCATGGGAGCATTGCTTGCAATCAGAATTACTGAGTGGACAACAAGAAGAAGACAGAGAAGCAGATCTGGTTTCAAGAAGACCTCTTTTTCACTGGCTCCAGGTTGACATCGGTATCGGACAGCCCATCTGCGTTTTCCTCAAGAACATCAGAACTGGAAGTAATGGAGCAATGTCCCCTTCGTCTTTGAATCGAGGGTCGGTCTCACATCTCCAGATAGAAAGAAGAGGGTGTGGAGAAGACCTGATGAGCATTATGCTGCTTGTACCTTCCCAGCAAGAATAGCCTATGGGTGGAAATTCCATCATGGAATGGAGAAACATTAGTTCGCATGGCCAGACTGAGCTGATGTTCATTGAAAATGCAGGACTGAATGCACATTAGTATATCAAGGAGGTCCTTCTTGAACATGTCACCTTTGACATCAAAGAAAACTTTGTTTTGATGCGTGAAAATGCACTTCCTTGTGCTGCTTGATATGTCAACATTCCTGCAGGACACCAGAATTGTCACTGTCAACCCTCCAGCTCTTATCCCTGATCTCAGCTCCATGTGTGGGACATGCTTTGACATGCTGTTTGTCAAATAGCTTTTTAGGGCGTAGGGCAGTTCTTTGTGCTGAATGGGACACAATCACACTAAATGATAACAACACCTTCATTCCTAGTGTGCTGAATAGGATGAAAGCTGATACTAATACAAAAGGTTTTGGCATCGGGTGTCTTGAGTCCTTTTCAGGCGGTTCCGTAGCCATTGCAGTGGCTTGTAGGGCCATTCAGATGGTGAAATGGACAGTGTCAAAAGACTAGATATGACTTTTATTGTTAAAATCTTGCTTTACGGTTATGTAATATTGTAACAAGGCATACTTACAGTTCATAACAATTTACTGCACTTACAATGTACGGTAATTGTGGTTCATCAAATACACATTCACTATCACTATCAGCCATATTCAATCGTTTTTACGATGTGGCCTTTTTAAGTCCGAAGCAAGGTAGGTTTTCATGAGGTCTCTCCATCTGGAACGGTCTTGAGCGATGTTCTGCCAATTGATCCCAGTAATCTTACAGATGTCTCTATCCCATCTGTCCGGTGGTCTTCCCCTAAGTCTCAGATGATCTTTCGGACTCCACTCAAGCACAAGCTTTGTCCACCTACCATCAGATCTCCGAGCAACATGGCCTGCCCACTGCCATTTTAGGGTAAACACCCTTTCTAAAATGTCACTGACCTTTGTGACTGACCTGATGTAATCTGCTCTCTTCCTGTCTTTCTTGGTGAAGCCTAGCATGAACCGTTCCATAGCTCTTTGGGTTGTTCTGAGTTTTTGCTTAACAAACTCGCTCAATGTCCAGGTTTCACAACCGTAAATCAGTACAGGGAGGACACTCTGATTAAAGACTATCTTCTTCAGGTGGGTTGGCATGTTGGATTTGAAGATTGAAGAATTCCTTCCGTAAGCTTGCCATCCTAGTTTGATACGTCGTAAGATTTCCGGTCTTAAGTCCCCTTTCATGTTTACAAGCTGCCCAAGATAGACAAACTCATTGACCTATCAAATACACATTACTTGAAAACAAAAGTGTTCCACCCTTTTTAGCTGGCGGTGTACATTAATGTATCTGTTCTTTTTAGGTCATGTATTTCTTTTTTCTTCTAAGTAAGTTGTCTGTGCTCCCCTTGTTAATCTCTCTCTTCTACAACTGCCAGGTCAACTTCTGCCCTCTGTCCATTCTTCATGTCCTGCGTCAGCCCATGGTGCTTTGTAAGATGAAGTAGCCAATCATTACTGTATTCCATGTCCATAATATCTAATTTGTCACCAATAAGCTTTTCTTGTTTCTTAATCACCTCATTGAATGCGGTTCCGTTTTTTTTTTTTTTTTTTTTTTCTACTTGGCATATCCAAATAAAATAACTTCTTGCTTTTCTCACAATTAGCACTCTTTGTGTTTTTTGGCTGACAGTGATGTTTTATCCATTCCTTTATGTTTTTCATTTAGAATGTCTCCTACATTCATTCTGCTTATGGTTTTTCCTCATGACAATGACAAGTGGTTTCCAATGTTCTGCTGACTAGCTTCTTTATAAGTACACACTTCTCGCTTCTTTGCCCACACTTAGTTGTTCCTTATTCATCAAACAAACTTGCACACAGGACAGACAAATGGGACTGAAGTTCAAAACGGGTCAGCATGTGCTACTGCCAAGCTCTTTGTGAAATTTCTGTCAAGGATTCCAAAGCTATTCTTGGAAAGAGCCTATGATGGTAAGTTGTAAGGAAATTTCCATTTATGCCAAGACCATTCAATCCCAGAGCAGGTAAATCCATAACACCACACTACTCGAGATAATGAGCTATATGTATTAAGGGTCGTTAGCACACCCAGCCTTGTTCACATTCATAAAAGATCAGATAGCCATATTACCATTCAAAGAAGTAGTTTCTGGCATTCTGCTGATATTTTAAACATTGGTGATGTATCGAGTACATTTATAACACTATACAGGACTTTTGTACCTGTGCCACGAATGGCGGATGGCAGTATATTAGTTGGTGATATGTACGAGGTTGACTCTTATACTGTTGCATTATAATCATTTGTTTCTTTTTTTAACATCACCAGCTGCTTGTGTCATCATTATACATGTGATGTTCTGCAATAGTAGCTTTGTATCTACACTCGCTTATCACTCGTTCACTTTGCTAAGCCTAGAATCTCTGAGCTCAAGTCGGTGAGTTATCTCAGTCTGATGGTATTTGAAGATGCTTAACTATGGCAGCCTTGTGTGGATTGATTTGCTGGGATGTAAGGGAATTCCTATGCAGCAAAGTTTATCGCCTTGTTGTCTCTGAAAACTGTAAAAGTAGTTAGTCGGGCACAAACCGAATAACATTTTATTTTTTATTACTCACTCACTTTGTGTCAGAAGACATGAAGCAAATGTAGCTCTTTTCAGTTCTGGTCAGTATAGATACTAAATTAACTAACTAACTAACTAACCCCATGGCACTACTGCCCTGAAGGGTCTTGGCCAACTGCTGCTCATCCCAAAAACCAAACCAAACCCCATGGCACTACAGCCCCTGAAGGGCCTTGGCCTACCAAGCGACCGCTGCTCAGCCCGAAGGCTTGCAGATTACGAGGTGTCGTGTGGTCAGCACGACGAATCCTCTCGGCCGTAATTCTTGGCTTTCTAGACCGGGGCCGCTATCTCACCGTCAGATAGCTCCTCAATTATGATCACGTAGGCTGAGTGGACATCGAACCAGCCCTCAGGTCCAGGTAAAAATCCCTGACCTGGCCGGGAATCGAACCCGGGGCCTCCGAGTGAGAGGCAGGCACGCTACCCCTACACCACGGGGCCGTCGCTCATCCCAAAGGCCTGCAGATTACGAGGTGTCATGTGGTCAGCATGACGAATCCTCTCGGCTGTTATGCTTGGCTTTGTAGACCAGGGCCGCTATCTCACCGTCAGACAGCTCCTCAGTTCTAATTGCATAGGCTGAATGGACCTTGAACCAGCCCTCATATATAGGTAAAAATCCCTGACCTGGCCGGGAATCAAATCCAGGGCCTTCAGGTAAGAGGCAGGCACGCTACCCCTACACGGCAGTATAGATACTAAACAAGTCATTTTGTTGTGTGCAGCACTATACTTTTCAAGAATGACAATTTTTCTGTTATGCTCTTGCATGAACACACCTATCTGCAAAATTATCACTATTGCTGTCTTGTACCTTACTGTGGAGAGAGAGAGAGAGAGAGAGAAGAATTTCTGTGAAGCATTTTCTTGTGTTTGTTAATTGCTCATGTTTGGCTGAGAGATTGGTGAACATCCCATAGAAAGTTGCTCTATGATGTTGCAACCTCATCACCTTGCCTTACCACACTTACCACATGTTTCAAACAGCATTTCTCAGCAACAAAGGTGGGTGATAATCTGGATGGGAATGTTCTCATTATGTTCTGGTGCACCTCCCCAGTTGTATGTTCAAGTACAAGGACTCGACTAAGTGGTATGTTCCGAGCTGTCAGTGGAGAGATGGCGTGGGAGGACATCAGTAGACAAATAAGTTTGGATGGTCTTTAAAAGTAGGAAAGATCACAATATGAAGATAAAGTTGGAATTCAAGAGGACAAATTGGGGCAAATATTCGTTTATAAGAAGGGGAGTTAGGGATTGGAATAACTTACCAAGGGAGATGTTAAATAAATTTCTTTGCAATCATTTAAGAAAAGGCTAGGAAAACAACAGATAGGGAATCTGCCACCTGGGCGACTGCCCTAAATGCAGATCAGTAGTGATTGAAATTGAAGTGCTACTTCAACAACTTATATATGAATCTTGACTGTGACCTTTTTTATATCAATCCTGGGTCATAGTTTTGTGTGTGATATAAACCATAATTTCTAGAAGGCACATCATGTTGCTAAGTGTTAGTCATACAAATATTTAAGGTGCTCTCCTAATGAAGTATAACTACCTACTTTTATAAATAAACTATGGAAACTTGCAAAATGAAATCATCATTCAGTTACAAAATAGTTTTAATTATAGATGACTAATATGATCATCATTCCACTGTTCATGTGGGCCAGCTGCATCATAGTTCTAAATTTTACCCCATTAAAAACAGGTTGAATCACCATGGAACATTCGTGGATTCTAATTTCAAGTGGATTTATGAACATACAATATGCCTGCTTTCCAAGTTTGTTTGCTTGAAATGCGAGTGCTGTGAAGATTCAATTAGTAGATGAAGAAAAATTCAGTGTTCACGTTGCATTAAAATGCAAATATGTGTGTATATGATTGGGTGGACTTTCCTATTTCTGAATTCTTTCATTAACAACGGGTTATTCTTTGCCAGTATATCACTAATTTTCCTTAATACACATGTTATTGCAGAAATGTATTGATAGATGTTCTCACCTCCCATGTAGGGAATCAAATAAGAATTAACTAAGAGTATTTAAAAGAGGTTAACAGTGAATTTTGCATGTACTTGTCCATGAAACATTAAGAATGAATTAAATCAGTGTTTCAAATGATCGATTAATTTATTTTATCATTTTAAGACGTACGGTATAGTATTCAGTATATCTGTTGATCTATTTTGTTCAGTACCAAAGAAGACAAATAAACTGATAAATTCATGGAGTACAGTAAGTATAAAACAAATAAAATAATGGGCATGGCCAAGAAGAGATGCTTAACATTTTATGAACAGGTCTATAGGATGCATCATTCCAGGTTGACCAACCAGCTTCTCACTTACTAGCAAAAAGAGGAAGACTCAGTCACAATGATTGGTGGAAGTAAGCAAAGATCTAATAGGAACTGGGAGGAACAGAAAGAAACTTAAAAGACTGGACATCTCTAAGGAGGATGCTTAAACAAATGAGGTTCCAGGACAAACTGCCAAGAAGGAAGACAGGTACCCTCTGGACAAAGGAGGGGAAGGAACAACACAGCCAGAGGATGCACACTTACTGGGCAAACATCAAAATCCACCCCAAACACAATAGTTATATATCATGATTCTTAGTCAGCTTATACAAAAGAAGAAGAGGAAGAAGAATAGCACCACCACAAAGCGAGCTGGTTGCATGATACCAGCTGTGTATCTGTAAGCTTGCTTTCGGGAGATGATGGGTTGGACCTCTACCATTGGCGACCCTGAAAATAGTTTTTGGTGGTTTCTCATTTTTCACATCAGGCAACTGCTGGCTGGGGATGTACCCTAATTAAAGGCCATTGCTGCTTCCTTCCCAGTCTTGGCCCTTTCTTCTTATTCCATTGCCAAAAACCTATTTCAGTTAGTGTGATGTTGAACTTCTTAAGACGTCGTCTCCAAACGGAGGTAGACGATCCGCATGGCCAGCTCCAATCTTGACGTTGCAGCCATGCCATGTGGATTTATTGGAATATTTCTCAGGATCTTTAATCCAGTGGTTTCCTGTTGCCTTCTGCATCCTAATGCTGTTGACCAAACTGGTTCCTCCGCCTTTGGGAACAATTTCTTGTCCCCAGGACAATAGAGTGCCCTTACCCATACCCGCTCATCCACTCTCAAAGAGACTGTTGCCACTTGGTATAGGGGATCTCCTTATACCGGGAGATAATCAGTCCCTTCATTCGTTAGCCGCCTGCATATAAAATGTTATTTTTATATGCAGTCGTTGCCCCCTCTCTACCGCAGGGAGGTGAATGTCAGGATTTCACCGTCATTGAAACAAGGACCAAATGGCATTTCCTTGTTTCTCTGGTTCTTTAGAGAGGTTTGAACTTCTAGCAAACATAAATAAAGATTATTATAATCATTGTGTTCTTAACAGGGGTTAAAAAGGGAAGGGAAGAATGTGGGGTAGGACTGTTCATTGGATAGAGATAGTGAAATCTGTCTGTAGACAAATAATGATAGAGAATCTCCAGGACGAAGAAATTAGCCAGATGTACATGGAAAAGTTCCAAATAATAGACAGTAAGCAGGTTCATGATATAGAAAGAGAATGGATGGCACACACGAATGCTGCAGTAGAAACAGCAAGGGAATTCCTAGGAAGATGGGGAAAAAGCGGACATCTTGATGGAATGATGTAGTGAGGGTAGCTCAAAACAAAGAATTGTTGAATCCAAGAAATAGTCATGGGAACATTTCTGTAATACCGAGCGAGTTGGCTGTGCAGTTAGGGGTGCTCAACTGTATGCTTGCATTCAGGAGAAAGTGGATTCTAACTCAACTGTTGGCAGACCTGAAGATGGTTTTCCTTGGTTTCCCCATTACCACACCAGGAAAATGCTCGGGCTACCTTAATTAAGGCCACAGCCGCTTTCTTCCCACTCCTAGCTCTTTCTTATCCCATTATTAATTAAGGCCACAGAAGCTTTCTTCCCACTCCTAGCTCTTTCTTATCCCATTATTAATTAAGGCCACAGAAGCTTTCTTCCCACTCCTAGCTCTTTCTTATCCCATTATTAATTAAGGCCACAGCTGCTTTCTTCCCACTCCTAGCTCTTTCTTATCCCATTGTTAATTAAGGTCGCAGCTGCTTTCTTCCCACTCCTAGCCCTTTGCTATCCCATTGTCGCCATAAGACTTATCTGTGTCAGTGTGACATAAAGCCAATTGTAAAAAAAGAAAACTGTAATAACTTGGAAAGGTTTAGTCAAGTGGCAGGGAAACATTTCTGGACTGTAATAAAGATTCTTAGAAAGGGAGGGAGAAAAACAAAATGAATAGTGGTTTGGATAAATGAGGTGAAATAGTAGATCCCAGGGATTCACTGGACAGGTGTAAGGTATATTTTGTGAAGATCTTCTCAACTTAAAAGTAAATCTTTTTATTGACATGAACAAGCAAGCTCATAGGGAGGAGGACAATAATATTAGTGAAATTTTGCTTGAGGAAGTGGAAAGGTTGGTAAATAAACTCAATTGTCACAAAGCAGCAGGAATAGATGAAATTAGTTCTAAAATGGTGAAATATAGTGGGAAGATAAGGATAAAATGACTTCACAGAGTAATAAGATAAGTATGGAATATTAGTAAGGTACCTTCTGATTGGACAAAAGCATTAATTGCATCTATCTATAAGCAAGGGAACACAAAGGATTACAACAACTAAGTTTTTTTTTTCATTGGACAGTATACCTGGCAAGGTGTTCACTGGCATTCTGGAAGATGTGATCAGTAGTTGAGTAAGTTGGATGAATACTAGTGTGGTTTCAGACTACAGAGGGGCTGTCAGGATTAGATTTTCAGTATGCACTAAGTAACTGAAAATGCTGCGAGAGGAATAGATAGTTATTTTTGTTTTATATGTAGATCTAGAGAAGGCATTTGACAAAATACCAAGGAAAATATATTAGTCATACTGAGACATTACGATGATAAGTGTAAATTATTAAAAGCAATCAAAAGCATTTATGTTAACAATTGGACTACAGTAGAATTACTTCTTGGTTCAAGATACTTACCTGCAATCTTTTACCTTTGTTGTTCATAGTTTACACAGATGATCTACTGAAAGGTGTAAGTAAAGTAGCAGTGAGGGATTCAGATAAGTGGAAATGTTGTAAGAAGGTTAACCTATGAAGTCAAATAAATATTAAAATTTATTTATTCCACCTATTCAATGCATAAATAGAGATTTTAATTAAGAAATTAAATCTTGAATAAAATTATAGGGACATGTTTCGCCCTCTAATTAAGGGCATCTTCAGCCTATACCGACAATGTGGCGGACAGTGCTGAAAGCCTGCAATCTAATATCATGGAACTTGTAATTAGGTGCAGCTGGTATGATATGAAAATTAGCATTTTCAAGACTAAAGTGATGTCAGTTAGAAAGAAACCTAAGAGTATTGAATATAGGTTGGGAATACAAAACAGTTAATGGTAGATCATTTCAAGTATTTAGGATGTGTGTTTTCTCAGGATGGTGATATAGTAAGTGAGAGCAAGGTGCAGCAAAGCTAATGCAGTGAGCTTCCAGTTGCGATCAACATTATTCTATAACAAAGAAGTTGGCTCCCGGACAAAACTATGTTTACACCAGTATGTTTTCAGACAGATTTTGCTGTAGAGGAGTGAAAGCTGAGTGCGCTCAGGATATCGTACTCATACGTTAGAAGTAACAGACATGTAAATAGTGAGAATGATTACTGGTACAAGCAGATGGGAACAATGGCCAGAGGGCACTGGGAATGAGAAGATAAAGGCTAAGTTAGGAATGAACTCAGTGGATGAAGTTGTGCACATAAACCAGCTTCAGTGGTAGGGTCATGTGAGATGAATGGAGACGGATAGGTTAGCTAGGAGAATAATGCACTCAGTCATGGAGGATAAGGTAAGCAGAGGGACACCAAGACGACAATGGGGGCTTAGTTTCTAACTAGAGTTATGGAACTAACCGAGGCTACAGATCTAGTTATAGAGAGGACTGTTGAGGTGTTTAGTATATTCACGGAGGCTTGCAGATGAACAAAGACATAACAGTCTATAATAAAGATATGTATGTGTCATCGTATGACTTCAGCTACCAAGTTGCAGGCCTCCTAAAGTGGTGCTGTCTCACTTGTGCTTCCATCGAGCAACAAAAGAGGAATTCTACTGGATGATTCCTCTGGCTGAGTTATTTTAATTTTGTCGGGTAACACTTGGTGCGCCACCAGATTGCCAAGATTTTTGGACTGCCTTTCGAAAACCAACTATCTCAGTTGGGATTGAACTGCTAACTATGGGTTATTAGTCAGGTCACTACCACCGAACCACCAAAACCGCTTTAATAATAATAATAATAATAATAATAATAATGTTATTTGCTTTACGTCCCACTAACTACTTTTACGGTCTTCGGAGATGCCAAGGTGCTGGAATTTAGTCCCACAGGAGTTTTTTTACGTGCCAGTAAATCTACCGACACGAGGCTGTCGTACTTGAGCACCTTCAAATTTCAAATACCACCGGACTGAGCCAGGATTGAACTGGCCAAGTTGGGGTTAGAAGGCCAGTGCCTTAACCGTCTGAGCCACTCAGCCTGGCAAAACCACTTTCTGTGAGTAATAATGTTATATAAATTTAACTAATACGAGGTGTTGAAATTATGCCAAAATGTCTGTTCGCATATTCCTAATAGAATAGTGGATTTCTTTAATAGATGAATTGTGATCCATCAAACATTCCCTCTCTTTTTTTTTTTTTTTTTTCTTCATGGGAAGATTTATATTGTGGTATTCAAAGTTTAAGGCGTTGTCCGACTCGTTGGCTGAATGGTCAACGTACTGGCCTTCGGTTCAGAGGGTCCCGGGTTTGATTCCCGGCCGGGTCGGGGATTTTAATCGTTTCTGATTAATTCTTCTGGCTCGGGGGCTGGGTGTATGTGTCCGTCCCAACACTCTCCTCATCACATTCAGACAACGTACAACACTACCAACCACCACAGCAACGCGCAATAGTGATTACATCCCTCCATATAGGGTTGGCGTGAGGAAGGGCATCTGGCCGTAAAACAGGGCCAAATCCACATGTGCGACGCAGTTTTCACCCGCGACCCTACGGGTGTGGGAAAAGCGGTAGGAAAATAAGAAGAAGAAGATTCATTTTTATGTATGAAGAAAGTTGGTAAATTTTAGGCTTATCAACTAAACAGGGTTGCAATTGTACTATAAAGTTGTCTTTCTCACCCTGTTATCCTTTCACTAATTAACCTCATAACATCCTTATTTCAATTGCTAGATAATATCTTACAACATCCAGGAATATATTTATGTGGTTTGATTTTAAGCTACACCTTTTGTGACCATACTTGAATGTGGTGTACCATCAGTCCATTTATGGCAGATGATAGGATTTTGTTTTGTTTCTTATAATGGGACATTTTGTCTTGTAGCATTCTTTTCTTTTTTTATTCTAAAATGTATGGCTCATATCGACATGAAAATTAACTGTTCAAATGATCTCCATTTGAAAACTCTGTAACTCTTGGTTTTCGAGCTTTTCCAATGGGATGTTTGTGTTTGCAAACAATTTAGTTTTTTTTTTTTGAGAAGGGGTCTTTGGAAATTTTCCAGCTTTTGCAGCTGCCCAGTCACTCTGGTTTGGTGTGGTGTGGTTTGTTTGAGATTAGGATGGACCAGTGCCAGCGGTAAAATTTTTGCGTTGCTTCCTCACATGTTTTACGTTCTTAATATGTTCGACAACACTGTCCTCCTTTGTCCTTGACTCTAAAATTACAAAATTTGCAAAACACTGTCAATGAATCTGTGGCATGTAATCCTTCATTTGAATATCGCCGAGCCCTCTCGTGGGCATTTATAACTTTTTTTTTTTTCATCAGAAGTAAAGTACAACTTTTCTAATAATTGTGAAAGGTTTGAATTAAATTTCATATTTTCTTTATTGATATAAAGACTGAGCTCGATAGCTGCAGTCGCTTAAGTGCGGCCAGTGTCCAGTATTCGGGAGATAGTAGGTTTGAACCCCACTGTCGGCAGCCCTGAAAATGGTTTTCCGTGGTTTCCCATTTTCACACCAGGCAAATGCTGGGGCTGTACCTTAATTAAGGCCACGGCCGCTTCCTTCCCACTCCTAGCCATTTCCTGTCCCATCGTCGCCATAAGACCTATCTGTGTCGGTGCGACGTAAAGCAACCAGCAAAAAAAAAAAAAAGAATTGATATAAAGCTACACTCATTTGTCGACAGATGGCTTACTGCATGCCATTATATATGGAGAAATAGTTCGTGTTGTCATATTTACATGGAGTACTAAGGTTATAGAGTATATTGGGAGAATTTGATCTTGGTTGTACCTCTGTAAATTCAACCTCACGGTGTAGGGGTATCGTGTCTGGCTTTTACCCGGAGGCCCCGGGTTCGATTTCCAGCCAAGTCAGGGATTTTTACCTGTGTGATTATCATTAAGGAACTATCTGGCAGTGAGAGAGCAGCCCCGGTCTAGAAAGCCAAGAATAACGGCTGAGAGGATTCACCATGCCAACCACACGACACCTCACAACCTGCAGGCCTTCGGGCTGAACAGCGATTACTTGGTAGGCCCTGGCCCATGGGTTTGGCTCTCTCTTGTTAAGCAACTGGCTTTAAATACTCAGCCAAAACCTAAAACGAGCCAGGTGACTCCAGCAACTCCAGAAATACCTGGGATAAGCTGAAGAAAGTTTAGTCCAGCTCCTTGGCTAAATGGTCAGCATACTGGTCCTTGGTTTGATTCCCATCTGGGCTGGGGATTTTGACTGTATATGCTTAATTCCTCTGAATCAGGGACTGGGTGTTTTTATTTACCTTATATTTCTTCGTATACTTACAATTCTCACTACAGAAACATATATTCCTAGGGTTGGCATCAGAATGAATAGCTGTAAAACTGAAACAAATCCACAATATGTGGTTACCTCAATAAATTGGGGAAAAGCCAGAAAGAAGATCGACAGATGAAGTAAAATCTTACTATGTAATTCATAATATTTTTACATAAAAATTAGTAGTTAATTTTGAGCATTTATGATATTTATTTATCTTTTTCTGTCTTTTCTCTTTTGCTGGTTATACTACCACAAACTTGACTGCTTTATATTAGCATGTTTTGGTATTCGAGGGAATAGAAGCCCATGCTACTGTTCAGCACCTCTTTGTAGTTATTATTATTTATTAAGTGTATGGCATTATACATTGTTATTGCAAATTAAATAACTATGACGAACATATTTACAAATTAACAGATTACTTATTTGTGTCATTTAGCACCTCAGTTGTTATGTCCAAGAAATCTGTGGAGTATCCAGCATAGGAGCTCAGAGGGCATTCTTACCCACGCCTGAAGTAGATCAACACATCTGCCTTGAATTGTATGGATTCTATTGAGTGTTGTCCATGTCCTATGCAGTACATAAAGTTCCCATAGTTTTTTGTTGATGCAGAGAAAACTATGGTGACGTACTATTTACAGCATGCCGGATGAAGGTTGAAGTTATATTCTACAAAGGTTCTGGCTATTTTGAGTGCTAACTGTTTATAATAAAAGACATTCACTTTGCCACTTTAAAGACTGGTCTTCTAGTTCTGAATTTTATTATTCACTCCTCCTGCCTGATGCATAACTAAGTGCAACAAATATAATATTTAGAAACTTGAAAATATACTTGATCACCAACTGACACTTAGAAATGAAAAAACAAAACATATAATAATATGACTTTTATTAACTTTATCTTTAATACATAAACGTGATTAATATAATTGATTTTTTCTACATAATTTATATGCTGGCAGGATTTGTCACAACTCCCTAAAAGTAGACTTAATCGTTGCTTAATTTTTCTGTGTGACTTTGCAGGATTGAAGAAATAAAATACAAGAAATACTGAAGAGTACAAGGACCTATCTATCCTGCTGTGTTGTATTTGATTGTGCATGGAACCAGTAAATAGTGTACTTCTTGCCATGGGTATTGTAGACATTGATTTTTATCCTTTTTTGTTTGTACCATGATTCTTATTTCTGCATTGTTAACACTTTTCATGAATTAATTTCAGATTTCCTGGGCAGGTTTGGATCTAACACAATAAGAGGAATGCGACTAGCCATGAATCAAGACTGTACTTCTCGCCCATTTGTTTGTTTACGTTGTGGGCGCTGTTACAAGTGGAAAGCTTCTCTGAAAAGTCATGTCAGCCATGAATGTGGCAAAGAACCACAGTTTCAATGCCCTCACTGTCCACACAGATGTAAAGTAAAGTCAAATCTTGTGAGGCATCTCCGCAACTTCCATGCTCATTTAACTACCTTATAGCTATCCTTCTTTGTATGAATGTATCTGAATTTTAGGATAATTTATTAGATGACTGTCAATGACTACAGTTCATCAGTTTGTACAACCTTGGTACCTCAGCTACTCTCATTTTATTGGGAAGCCTATGAACTTATGTGATATGTTTCATTATTGTTCGTAATTTAGATTTCATAGTGTTAAACTACCATTATAGAATGGAGTTTCATTTGTCATAGCTAGTGAGTCCATTATTTACCATATTTGATGACACTTCATTCAAGTTCCATTGAACATTTTCATTTTATTGGTACCTTTCCCCATGCTAAATGTGTTTTTTATATAGATTAATTTATTTCGATACTGTATGTGTGATATAATGTTTAACTTTAAAAGAAAGAATTATATAAGTTGAAATTAACTCCATGACATCATAAAATGTATTCCTTATGATGAGGTTGTCTAAATTACTGTTGCTCAATATATAAGAATTTGATTGCTAATAACAGGTTATAGAAAACTGTTAAGACTATTTGGATAAGACATGCTGTGTTTGAGTAGTACAACCAGCCTACCTTGTGCTCTGGTCCAGTCTATCATGACTAGGTACAATTTAACAAACATATTCACCAATGAAACTTGGTTAGAATATCTCCTTCAGTAGAGATTTTTTAACTGGACATACCGTAGGTTCATTCTTCACTCTGCTTAGATAGTACAAGTGGATAAACATTGGTCTTAAGGCAACGAGAATCAAATCGTGACACTCTTATCATGTATCTGTATGCTAATATGATCTCTTCTAGTCATGTCCCTGTTCTTCAGATTGTACGTAAAACTGGAGGTCCTATGGCTATGATCATGATATCAGCAGTCATGTTGAACTATTTGCTTGCTAGCTTGCTTAGATCTCCTCTAACGCTTTCATTCATAATTATTTTATAGTTAACACATTTATATATTGTATGGTACCTACTATAACATATTTCCTTTCCAACTTTTTTTTTTTGTTTGTTATCCCATCATTGGTTTGAAGATAGAGTTGGTTAACTCTCAAGCAAGCTTATTAACTTTGAGTTTGCTACTGGAATGACTAGTCCATATTGAGCAGATTTCCAGTTGTCTTCTCAAGACTTGGTAACCCACTTCTAGTCCACTACAGTCCCCGTGATTAACATTTGCTTTGTGATAGTGCTGATCTTCACATGTCAGTATTTCAGTTGAATATTTAGCTTTTACATAGTTCACCTGGTGGCCATAATCGTTATGGCATGAAGTCTGTGTGGTCTGACACCATGTGGTTAGCCAGTTCGAATCCTGTTGTTCGAAAACAATTTCACCATCCGAATGTTGGCCAGCAGGGTAGGGGAGGTCATGCTACACAATTTCTAACTGTTAGATAGCGTGCGAAAAACCTTGATTAAATTCCAAACCTCCGCAGTGCTCATGTGGAGTGAGGGCACATGATGGTGATGATTTGTCCATCGGATGGACACGTAAAGCTTGAAAGCAGAACCTTTGGTGCTGTATGACAGGAGAAGGCTATGTGCCAGCTCCTGGATTCTTCTTACTCTCGTATATCACGTTATTCATTTCATCTCGTTAACTCCTCTGATGAGGTTGATGTCAGAAAGGCATCCAGCCAAAAAAATTTGCTACGAAGATTCATGTCACTTCGTGCCTGACCCTGCAGAGAAATGGGTCAAGGGTTCGACATACAATTTAGCTATTCACCCACACTGTACTTGAAATAGACTCTCAGCTTATTAGGTCATGTTGAGTTCATAAAATACGTGCCAGAGAAATGTTAAATACAGAACAAAAATTATCAGTTGGACACTGGTGGGAACCAAACCCTCACCTTTGAATTTCACATTCGATATTGTCCTGATTGAGCTACGGTGGCCAAGGCCATTCTTGTTCTGTTGGTTGGGATCTGCTAGTCCACTGTAGCTCAATCAGCAGAGTACTGAATATGAAATGCAAAGGTTGTGGATTTGGTTATTTGGTTATTTCCAGTGTACTGTTGGATATTTTTGTTCTGTAAGTCTATTTAACACTTCGTTGGCATGTGCTGAAATGAAATGGCGTATGGCTTTTAGTGCCAGGAGTGTCCGAAGACAAGTTTGGCTCGCCAGATGCAGGTCTTTTGATTTGACACCCGTAGGCGACCTGCACGTCGTGATGAGGAGGAAATGACGATGAAGACGACACATACACTCAGCCCCCGTGTCAGCGAAATTAACCAGTTATGGTTAAAATTCCCGACTGTGCTGGGAATCGAACCCGGAACCCCTGTGACCAAAGGCCAGCACACTAACCATTTAGCCATGGAGCCGAACGGCATGTGCTATATGTACTCAACATAACCTAATAAGCTGAAAGCCTAATACAGGTATTCCAGTTATCAACCCAATTTGTCATTAGTTTGGTTTGTGTTAATCCAGTTTTAGAATAGAGACTGCTACAATACACTAAAAGGCACAGACTCAGAAGAAATATTTCAGTAGCTATGGCAATGTTAATTTTAGCATCTATCATTGTATCCTGCCTCCTTTTTAAACACCCCCAACTTCAGAAGTTGTTAGAAAATACCACTGCTCTTTAAGCCAGTTAATATCATCTTCAAAATCACTGATCACAACAAACTATAAACATTGTTTAACCATTGAGGTATTCAGTCCACATAGCTTGTTATGGACAAGCTGATAGAGTTAAGATAATTTCTCTGAGTTTTACCTGAAGACCCCAGATTTAATTTCTGACTTGACCTTGATTTTAATAGTGATCTGAGAGTTCGAAGAGGAGTCACTCAGCTTCAGAGGGCTACTGATAAGCTGTGTAATATAAGCTATAAACCCAGTTGTGGAAGTTATGAGGAATTTGTTGCACATACCTACAGGTTATCTGGCACTGCAAGTCATCTTCAGTGGTTTTAGTATTCTGTAAGGTTTTCGTGAGTCACAGGAGTGAAAAGTACGGTTACCTTTCATGAGCACAGTTATAAGCGTTATGCAAATATTTTACCTGCCTCCTGTTTGAAAAATTTACCAATGCATCAAGATCTACACCGAGAAAGTTGGCCGTACAGTTTGGGTCGCGTAGTAGCTGTGAGCTTGCATTCAGGAGATGGTGTGTTTGAATCCCACTGAAAATGGTTTTCCATGGTTTCCCATTTTTGCACCAGGCAAATGCTGGGGCTGTACCTTAATCATTGCCATGAGTGCTACCATCCCAATCCCTTCACCCTTTCCCATTCTTTTGCCGCCAGAAACCTTTGATGTGTTTGTGCTACATTAAACCACTAGAGTTGTTACTTGTAATTAAACCATTCGTAAAAAAAATCTTTACAATCGTATGAAACAGTCTGTCGGTTGTTAGCACCATCACTTTTAATTCCATTTCATCCCATTTGGTTAGAAAAAGCTCAAAATTTTGTACTTAAAATTTTAATTTAAGTTATTCCTGGGGCATAAGTTATAGCCAAACCAGCATGCAAGTAATTTTTAGGGACGCCAGACTGTATAAATGGCAGAATTAACCTAGTAAATTTACATTTGTAATCAGGATTCATATTGAGTTCAAACCCATTGAATGGCAACTGATGAATCTTTACAATGAAAATATAATTTCTTTAAGACTAGCTGTAGTACCCGTCTTTGACGGGACAATCACATCTCCCCAGCTACTTTCCACCAGTATTCAGGCATGCTGTTTCACTCAGGATGCATCAGTAATCCCATCTATTGGAGATGTGTAGCAACAGAAGAGACAAATCACATCACAACAGTGTTCAATGTAATGCTATTGTTGATCAATTTTTGAGCTTTTGATATTGTATGCATTCACATTAAGTGTTCCTATGACTCTGTAGTACAGCATTAGGACATCTAATGTAAAGGGAGTTCTTCCTTCCTTCACGACTCCCTCATGTCTTATTCTTCATGCGATCGTTCCTGTACATTTTTTTCTCATTTTTTATAATCATCTTCACGATTTTCCTTGTCGATATGGACTGTTGACCATGTGGTTGTATACCTTAAGACAATTGCCAGTTAATACAATTGAACATTATTTCCACGTTAGCAATGCTCGGCATTGATATGGACTAAGCAACAAAAGTCTCAATTCATTACTTCTGTTATCATAGTCAGTGTGGTAAAACAGTATAACACATAAACGATCGTAAATTGTATTTTCTATCATTTTTGTTAGTCATACTTTTGGATAGGACCAATAACATAGGTATTAAAAATTACATTTCAGGTGCCTTCCCCTAAACTACCATTTCATCCAGCACGAATATAATTATTTATAGCCTATACTGCAGTGCCTTATTCCCTAACTTTACATACCAATTTTCACTAAACTTTGTTCATCCATTATCTTGTTCGGCGTTATGGACTTACCAAAAAAAAAAAATCAAAATTCATAAATATCTCTGTTGTCATAGTGGATTATATAACTCTTTAGTGATATAGTATTTTATTGATAGGACCGTTAATAACATACATATTTGAGAATTATATTTTAGGGTTTCCCCTAAACTACCATTTCACTCAGCATGAATAAATTATTTATAGCCTATATTGTAGTGCCATATTTCCTGCCGTTACATACCGATTTTCGTAAAATTTTCTTCAGCCATTTTCTCGTGATGTGCATGCATGCATACATATATATATGACGGAAAATTAAAAAATTAAAAAGTGCACTTCCTTGTTACTGTGGACACCACCTATACAGAAATACCATTCTTTTTAAATTCTCAGCAATGTACAGACAAAACTCTTTATTTTATATAACTAATATATAAAGAGGTAAAGTTTGTTTGTATGTAATGGCTAATCTCAGGAACTACTGGACCGATTCTAAGAGTTCTTTCACTAATAGAAAGATATGTTATCCCTGAGTGCTGTAGGCTATATTTTATTTTCAAAACAATTTGGAGGGGGGGAGGGGCGACGTGAGGAGATATAAGAATACAAGGACGAGACAAAGCTCATTTTAAGCCCCTTGACGCAAAGAACAAAACTTGGTAAGCCCTATGGGCCCGAAAACCATGTTTTAAGGCCCTAAAACCAACCGTTATTGAGATGTTGGCACCACACTATCCCTGCTCTAGGAATCGGATAAAAATATGAACTGCCATAACCCTGGCAACATCAGCTCCAGTATGCTTACAGCAGCGAGATTATCTACAATATATCACAAAAACCTAACATGTTGCAGACATCAAAATTGGCATTTGGAATCGCCTTTAAAAATTAAAAAACACAAATTTTTGTTTTCAGAAAATCCAATTAATTGGCGAGGGCAGTGGGGGGAGGGGGTGTGTGTGTGAAAAGATGTTAGGAAGGAGTTGAATTCTTTATATGAGGATACATATACCTCAGAAACTTACGATGTTACAGAAGTTAAAATTGGTACGTGGAATCTCTTTTAAAAACAAATTAACACCGTTTTTTTTTAAAATCCACTTAAGGGGGTGAAATAATAGAAAAAGCAGGTGAATTTATAAAATGAGTACCTTTCTCTTACTGCTATTCCCATACCTGTGGGGTCGTGGGTGCGAACTGTGTCACACATGTGGATTTGACCCTGTTTTATGACTGGATGCCCTTCCTGATGCCAACCCTGTGTGTAGGGATGTAATTATTATTGCGTGTTCCTGTTGTGGTTGGTAATGTGCTATGTTGAGTGAAGAGAGTGTTGGGACGAACGCAAACAACCTGTCCCCGCACCAGATGAATTAGTCGCACGCGATTAAAATCCCCGACCCAGCCCGGAATCGAACCCGGAACCCAGTGAACCGAAGGCCTCAACGCTGACCACTCAGCCAAGGAGTGGGGCAGTTTTTAAAATGAGTATATCTACAGTATATCTCATAAACTTAACATGTTACAGACGTGAAAATTGGTGTTTGTAATTCCCTTTATAAAAGAAACGTACTTTTTGTTTTCAGTAAATCAAGTTAACCTGGAAATCAAAGACAAGTGAAGAAGTAGTTGAATTCACTTTATGAAGATACTTATATCTCAAAAACTAAGATGTTACAGACGTGAAAATTGGTATTTGGAATCTCCTTCAGAAATAAAGAAACCCCCTTTTCTTTTCTTTTTTTTCTTTTCTTTTTCGACTTTAAAGATGACTGTTTCTCACATGTACATTTCCATGTCGCATGTTCCAGGTTTAGCTCTGCCAGTAGCCTGGTCATCTTAGCCCCAAAAGGCAATGCTAAAAACGTGGTTTCTGGGGTAAATGAAATGCAATTTTTCAGTGGGTTTTTATACTTGAGGGATTTTCAGATAATATCTTAGTGCAGTACCGAGGAACAATTATTTTTTTACAAACTTACCAAATCCTCGCGAGTGAAGCCCTGGGTAACAGCTGGTTTTATAAATATAGAAATGTGGACCATACTTCTACTTACTTACTTACTTACTTACTTACTTACTTACTTACTTAAAACCAGAATTAAATAATAATAATGAGGGGACTCGTGCGAGAAATCTTGCATGTTCATAAAATATGTGGTGGAGTAGCCGCCTGGTGAACTGAGGAATACACAAATCAGGACAATATTAGACAGTCTTACCACTTAAAGTAATCTTTGATTTTTTAACATTTATGGAATCCACTTGAATGGAAGCAAGTGCATTATTATACTGACGAATGTTCCGGAAGTAATTTTTGGTTTTACTCTCATTCTTTTCTTAACTGATAATTGCAGTATATTATAATGACATATAAAACAGGCATCCTATTGGCCAAATTGCGAAGTGGACAGCAATGATTATCTCATTATCACTATAAGATCTGTCTGTTTTGATGTGACATAAAATAAATAGCAAAAAAGGGAAGGAGTTAACACAGTATAATTTTTAAATATACCGGTACTGAGAATTTCTTTAATGATATCATTTAAGTGTTTTATGTTGTGAAGGAATTTCATATGGACTTAAGTTGCAGGATAGATTCAGTATTTTAATTCCTCTCTGAACTTAAAAGTTTTCATTCTCCACATACCCATCTTGTAATCTGAAATACAGTGAGAAGGGATGCTCTTGATTTGGATGGCATAATCAAAGTTTTCTCCTTATAAGACTGTGGAAGCTACTTCCTATCACTACGTATTTAAAAACATGGTTCATTTCAAAGAACTGAAAACAGTATGTCTTATCCACATGGAGTCATAGTTGCTTCAGTTCGCTTGGAAACTGCAGTTTGGAAAAATTATGACCTAGAGTAACTTAGCTTGGAAAAGTGGTTAATACACATATCTTAAAATCTTACAGAAAAGGTAATAAGTGAAAGTGGCTAAATATGGATGTTTTTAAAGATTGCAAGGGGATTTCATTGATGGTTCTCAAGGCATAATACTAAAGATATTCAGGAATTGTTCAATTTTTAATCATGTTTATTAATATCGGTAATAATCTACGCATAAAACCGTAGCTTTGAGAGTTCTCATTGCCGAAGAACAGGCAAAAACACATGACAGGGAATTTTTGTATTGCTGTTTGTTACCATTATTTATTTGGTTAATTTAGGAAATATGACCGCATAGATAAAGGTGTTGCAGAAACATTGAATTCTAAATGCATTTGTAAATGCTACGTAAGAATATTAGGGTTGTGGATTGCAGTTAGTTGCCATGCTTGT
This sequence comes from Anabrus simplex, assembly GCF_040414725.1. Classification (NCBI taxonomy): domain Eukaryota; kingdom Metazoa; phylum Arthropoda; class Insecta; order Orthoptera; family Tettigoniidae; genus Anabrus; species Anabrus simplex. The sequence goes on from NC_090265.1 coordinate 671,762,207, forward strand.
ATGAAATGATAGATGTTCAGCATACTTCCTTTCGATCTCTAGATTCCTGGGCTACTAGGAAGGAACTACACTGTATTTAAATCAACCATTGTATCCTTGTCTTTAGCCTGTGATCTTGCTAAGATCTGTTAACAACAGATTACACTCATACTGATTAGAAGCTTCTATTCTATTCTTCCCTTTGCACCAAAAGCCAAAACTGTATGGACAGTTGCTTAAAAATATAGGAAACATACTATTCTGTCTATGATTTTCTTGCATTCGGGAGGTAGTAAGTTCGAACCCTATTGTCGGCAGACCTGAAGATGGTTTTCTGTGGTTTCACATTTTTACATCAGGTAAATGCTGAGGTTGTACTTTAATTAAGGCCACGGCTTCTTCCTTCTTACTCCTGCCCTTTTCTATCCCATCGTTGCCTTAAAACCTATCCGAGTTGGTGCGAAGTAAAGCAAATTGTAAAAATATTATTTTCTTTCCTCAGGGAATGTAACTACATTAAGATTTTGAAATTCAAATGACCCAAAAACAACTAGAATATATATGCGGGAAACATTTGAGGAAATAAGATGCCATTTTCAAACTATCTTCGGTGGTAGAGTTCTTCTAAGCATCATTTCATACGCGCTAAAGACGAGTTATACCAAGTTGACCTCAGATTTTGCAATAAGTGTATCAAAATTACTTCCATTATCACATTTTATGTGTATTTTAATGGTTGGAAGGTAGTTAATGATGACTATTGGGTGACAAGGTAATACTGGTAGAAAAAGAAATGACACATTCTCTGTGATGAAATATATTCTGGTTTCAGCTTTTGAGTGGAATAGGGTAAAGCGGAAGAGTATATTTGTATATGAACCTTTTCAAATTTCTCTTAGCCCTTTAAGAATATGTACACTAATGTCTTTTTTTTTCTCTCTCTCTCTCTCTCCATCAGAAAGCTATTTTCTAACCTTTAAGTTACAGCAGCATCAGACAGTATTTGAGGAATTTACCTCAATTACAAACTGCTATACTCGGTTTCTATGAGAAGTGAGTATTCCTATAGACATTTGTACTGTATAGGCTACCGTGCAACTATTGCTGAGAAAAGTAGATAAGGTATTAAGACGCTGATATTATGCAACATGCCTTTGCAGTTTTTCTTACTGCATGTTTGATAGTTTAATAAAAGCTTACTAAGTGGTATTAAACATATTTTATTTGTCTCTTGTTTGTCTGATGTAAGGATATAGTCTTAAATTATGAATATTGTGATGTACAGATTGTGTTTTCACATAATTTTTTCATTGTGCCTCACCTAGGGCTGCCAGATTTATATTTTAGTTTGAAACAAGGAAGATGACTTCATATAAAAAAGGAATAGATCATAACTTCTTCGTTAAATTCTGAAGTATGGTATGAAATTCAGTGTGGAAACGTATTCCAGCCAACAGCTTTATGTCGTCGAGCCATCTCCTCTGGGGTCTTCCAATGCCTCTTTTGTGTTCCCATGGTCTCCAGTGAACAATCCTAGAGGTCCACCTGTTGTAGTCTTGTCGAGTTACGTGTCCTACCCATTGCCATTTTAGTCTTGCTACTCTCTCTAGGATGTCTGTTACATTAGTTCTTCTCCTGATGTCCTCTGAACGGATCTTTTCCCTAAGCCTGATCCCTAGCATCTGTCGCTCCATGGCTCGTTGTGTTCGCTGAAGCTTGCGAGCACTTACCTTCGTCAGGGTCATCGTTTCCAGACCGTAAGTAGTAACTGGCAGCATGCATGTATTATAAACCTTGGTCCTCAGGTTAATTGGAACATCCTTGTTGGTGAGGATGAATCTTAGTTTTCGGAATGCTGTCCAACTCATACCTATTCCGCGAGGAATTTCTGCTCGTTGGTTGTCTTTTCCAAGTTTTATCTTGTGTCCAAGATAGATGTACGCATCGACAGCTTCTATATATTGGTTTCCCATTTTAAGTGGTCAACCATCTGGGCTTAATATTTTCGTTTTATTAATGTTCATTTCCAAACCAATCTTAGCAGAGGCAGTTTTTAATTCTTGGATCATGCTTTCTAGCTCATCTAGATTTTCAGTTATGAGCACAATGTCATCGGCAAAACGCAGGTGGTTCAAATATAACCCATTTATTTTTATTCCTTTATTATCCCAATGAAGGGTTTTGAATTCATCTTCCAAGGCAAGGGTAAACAGCTTTGGAGAGATTGTGTCACCTTGTCGAACTCCTTTGCTAACTGGAATTTTATTGGTGATGAGGTCTTCGTCCACTCTGACTACCATTGTTGCTTGATCATAAATGTTTTCCAGGAGCTTTATATACCTGAGTTTATCATGGCATTTTGAAGTGCCTTCATGATTGCCCAAATCTCCACTGAGTCAAAAGCTTTTTTATAATCAGTGAAGGCCACATGAATCTTGATGTTGTACTCAGTGGTTTTCTCAAGCAGAAGACGAATAGTCTGGATGTGTTCAACAGTTGAGAAACCTTTACGAAATTCTGCTTGCTTGGCAGGTTGATAAAAATCCAGTTCTCTAGTGAGGCGGTTTGTTACAATTTTAGTCAGGAGCTTGTAGAGGTGTGATAACAAACTCTCAGGACGATAGTTCTCTAAATTTTCCTTATCACCTTTCTTGAAGAGAAGTATCACTTTAGCATTTTTCCAATTTTCTGGTATTCTTCCAGAGTTAATACACTTCTTGATGAGTATTCTCACGGCTCCTAGCAGATCTCTTCCACCTAATTTCAGCATTTCATTCGTTATTTTATCCTCCCCAGGGGATTTTTTATTCCTTAGTTGTTTAAGTGCATTTTCAATCTCAGCAGTGGTTACTTCCGGTGTTACTTCATGTGTATAATTCTGGGCTAGTTGTTCATCACTGGGTGGTTTATTAATGGTTGATGTATACAGCTTGTAGTAGAAATCTCTAATAACTTCAGTAATGTTTTGCCTATCTGTGACTGTTTCTCCATTTTGATTCTTAAGTTTTGTAATTTTTGGTCTTCCTGTAGACATGTTGTTTTTTAAAATCTTCATGTTTTATTTTCTTCAATTGTCTGCATGATCATGTTAATTATTAAATTTCCTTTAGATCTTTTCTTATTTCCTTGCGAATGGTCTTGTTAAGATTTTTGTATTATGCTGTATCCCTGTCCATTGTCTTCCTGTCCTTAATGAGCTGCATGGTATTAAGTGAAAGTCATGCAGCTGCATTTTGAATACTGACTGTAATTTTCTCATTAAGTTTGTTCATGTCCAAGTATTTCAAATCTTCTGTTGGGTTAAGTTTTCTGGTAAGAGCTTGTTGAAATGATGATTGATGTTTTTCTAAGTCCTCTACTCTTGGAAAAGTATACCCCCTTGTCATTTTGGACCATTCAAGTTTGAGGTCAAATGTGAAGGTTGCTCGAACTAGCCTATGGTCGCTTCCTGTATCAAATCTGTTGAGAACAGTAACATCTGTGCAATATTTCTTCTTGTTGGTCAGGGTAAAATCTATCTCATTCTTGGTTTGTCCATCGAGGCTCTTATATGTCCATTTTCGTTGGATGGGCTTTTTAAAGACAGTATTCATGCAATAGAGATTTTTGGCTGTGAGATATTCTAGCAATCTTTCTCCTCTTTCCTTTCGATCGCCTAGTCCATATGTACCAATGTTCTCTGGGTCTCCGATTTCCTTTTGACCCACTTTTGCATTGAAGTCTCCAATGATGATACAGAGTTGTGTCTCTGAGGCTTTCACTCTATTCACCTGGGGTAGTTTTGTTTGGAAATTCGAAGTCATAGGAGTTTATGGAAGGTCTTTGGCAATAAAACACCACGCTTGGCAGACGTGTTGGTGAGTTGTGATTCAGCCACCCCTAACATGGGGAACAGACGCTGTCGGGGTACCGCCACTAACATGTGGAACCGTTGTGCCCTTTGTGTATTGTACTCGTATTAATCCTCAAGTACAGGGCTGCCTCTTCCAACATTTCCGCCGTACCGAAAGTCACCCTCTCCGCCGTTGATGTCGTTGAGGTCTTCACTCATAACCGTTAGCTGGGACCCTTATCAGATACTACACACCGGGTCAGTGTGCTCTGGGACTCACATAGGCAGGGGCGTCACTCCCTGGGTAGAGCTGCCTCCAAGGAGGGTCTCTACCTGCTACATTAAAATATACCCAGTGGAAATGGGTAGATTTAATCAAGACTGGTATAAGAAGTGGAAACCTTGAATGGAACAGAATTACAGAAGAAGAATGGTGGAAGGAGAGAGGAAGGTGGAGAAGTACAATAAATGTCCCAACCTGGCTGGAGCTGGATAAGGAGAAATGATGATGGTGATGAGTTATTTAATGAAACCAATGAATCTCTTTGAAATAATTAGTACATAATCAAAATTCGGCATAAATTTGATTACAGATGCATATGTTTTGCTTGGTTAACATATGTCCATTGAAACAAAATTTAAAGAAAACAAAATGTCATTTTTAATGAGAAACTGTATGAAGAGTACTTTAAGTTAAGAAAGCCAAATAAATTGGCCGAAGTCGTGCAACTGGCCCTGCGCTATAGTAGTCCTCTTAGCAGGCCAAGGTCCTTCATAAGCTCTATTTACCATGGGTTCAGTGTTTTTAGACAGACCTCCGTGGAGAATGTCTGCCATGTGAGTAATTGCATGACAGAACATGTCATGTGTGACCTTCAGAGAAGCATGGGCACAGCACAAGCACCCAGTCCCCAGACTGTAGGAACTCACTATCCACAGTTAAAATCCCACAGCCTAGCTGATAATTGAACTGAGGACTCCTCAGTCCAAGGCCAACATGCCAGCAACTCAGCCAGGGAACCTATTTGATGTAATGAAATATGTTCTTCAAATTTAAAGAAGTCTGCATGTCAAAGGATTGCAATGTACCTTTGAGGGCTCAGAATAATTGCCACTTCTCCTTTGTTGGGTTTCATTTTGGTGGTATAAACACTTAAAATTTTTCCAATTAGCACACAGTAACTGAGGAATGATACAGTACATTACCAAAAGAGACAAAAGTGTGGAGACTTTGAAATGGAAGGTTATCACAGTGTTCTCAATATCATCATTCACAGATATTATGCCCTTCTTGTAGTCTAGAGAATGTAATCTGTTTGTATTTGTCTCATTTTCTAAAATGAATGTACACTGTCACTCCTATACTCAAAACTCACAGTATCAAAAATAGTAAAGAATTCAAACATTAATGTTCTCTAGTAATATCAACAGGTACTGCTGTTGAACCTATCATTGACAGGTTAGTTTATGTACAGTCGCAGTTGCAAAACCATCTAGCGGAGCAACAGACGAGGCAGAATACTCGTCAATTAATATTGGTCAGTCAGTGCAGTGTTAGTGTTCACTAGGAGTAAAGTTGCCAACTGTTCCATCTCAGAATATGGTCTGTCTGCCACAAGACAGAGAAAGCCACTGCAAAAGATATGGAACTTACCAAGTGAATATACTATTTTAGCACCCCATGACCTATCAACTGGCACAAAATTAGTCATAGCAGTGCTCAACCTGTTGCTCTGAAACATTGCCCATCCTGTAAAGGTAGAATTTTTCAAAAAGGTTGTAGCTATTACTTATGACTAGGGGTGGGATGTTTAGGTCATAAAAATCACTCTAATATGCAGGCAAATATGCTCTTAAAAATAGCTACATATGACTGAATATGACCAAACATATGCACTTCCAACAAATTATTTTTGCCACTAGTTATTTTGTATTAAAGATACAATTCATTATACAATCTTACTGCACTATTTCGATTTCCTTAATAGTCCTTTTAACTTAGTCCACTAGTCTCTGTCATAAATCATTTAGTCGTTTCCAACTCTCCGTGACTGCATAGACCAAAGTGTGCCATTTCCTTCTGTCCTGCACTATTTCTGGAAGACTTTCCAAATTGAGATCCATGACTTCCTTATGCCATCAGTCCACCTCATCTGTTGTTGCCCTCTTCTCCTGTTGCCATCAGTCTTTCCCAGCATTGAGTTCTTTCCCAGTGAATCATGTCTTCTCATAATATGACAAAAGTACTTCAGTTTTCGTTTCAGTATTTATCCTTTCAATGAGCAGCCTGGGTTGATTTCTTGTAATATGGACTTTTGATCTTTTGGCAGTCCACGGAACTGTAAGGAGTTTTCGCCAACACCATATTTTGAATGAGTCTATTCTTTGATGTTCAGCCGTTCTTATTGTCCAGGTCTCGCTTCCATACATCGCTCCTGGGAAGACAGTAAATTTTCTTATTGTCCAGGTCTCGCTTCCATACATTGCTCCTGGGAAGACAATACATTTTCTTACTGTCCAAGTCTCGCTTCCGTACATTGCTACTGGGAAGACCATACATTATCAGTCATTGAACTGTGGTCAGTACCGAAGATATTTTTAATTAATATTGGTGTCTTATACAGTGGTGACAGACACCATACCAATGCTCCTGCAAACCAGTGAAAATCATATTGGTTATCAGAATTAAGAATGTGTCAGCAGTTACTATGGGTACAAAATATTTTATTCAAGTAAAATATTGAAAAAATACATACCTCGTATTCCCTATCCATCTCAGCATTTTTGTGTCTAGCAGTGTCGCTATGCTGCTGGACATTAAAACGCTTTATAGCATTTTAATTTTGCACACTTTGCAGAAGAGAATTTTTACTTCGGTAGAGAAGCATTCCTCCTGATTTCTTTAATGCAGTTTCTTAATTTTACACTTTCACTACACTTGCTTTACCTGTCCTAATGTCTGCTCAGTCATTGTTAATGTAACTACAAATCCTTGAAAATTGTCTCTGTTGAAATTTTTTTTTAAAAGTGAGGGAATAAAGGTAATTTAGGTTTTACATGAAGTGGTCATGAGCCACAAGCGCTAAGACAGATAGGAAGATAAGCGCTTGTGGTATTTCCTTGTCTCTTAATAAGGGTGACAGTCCAGTGGACTTAAATACCCGCTGCAGGTCTTACTCTAAGGGAAGTTGTTCTAATTTTTATTTTTATTTTTTTTTTGCTAGGGGCTTTACGTCGCACCAACGCAGATAGGTCTTATGGCGACGATGGGATAGGAAAGGCCTAGGAGTTGGAAGGAAGCGGCCGTGGCCTTAATTAAAGTACAGCCCCAGCATTTGCCTGGTGTGAAAATGGGAAACCACGGAAAACCATCTTCAGGGCTGCCGATAGTGGGATTCGAACCTACTATCTCCCGGATGCAAGCTCACAGCCGCGCGCCTCTACGCGCACGGCCAACTCGCCCGGTGAAGTTGTTCTAAAACTAGTGATGTAAACTCAGATGAGATGCAATAAGTATCAACTATTCAGTTTTGAGGCCCAAACTTAAAGTTCATCACAATACCACAAACATATTTACACAAGCAACTTCGGACATCACATTTAAAATATTGTACATTTTCCCCCGCAAAATATGACCAAAATATGACCTTAAATAAAATGACTGACCAAAACAATAAAATATGGTAAATTATGCTTTTATATGATCTATAAAATAAGGTTAAATATGCTCAGAAATGTTCAATTTGTGCTTAATTCCAACAAATTGCTAAAACAGAAGATGGAGAAAAATGTAATATTTCCTGAACATCCAGATCCTACTTATGACCTATGAGGAACCTTGATTGCATTTATAAGTACAGTAGAATCCCATAAATCTGAATTTTGGATAAACAAGAGCAGAAACCATGGTGGAGTTAAAAAGAAAGTAAATCACTTATAGTGTAAAGAAAGGATTTAGAGCATTATATTTAAAAATGGTTATTTAGTTAGCATTTGGCAGTATAGAATCCAAGTACAGTGCATTGTTAATTAAATTCTTGTATACTGTAGATCTAATAGAAGTCATGCTTTAAAATACATGTATCAAATACTGTACCAATTTTATAATGTATTCTATACTGTACTTTCAAACAATTTTGTTACATAAAAACATCATTACTCTATTTTGTAATGCACTGTTTAACAGTACTGTATTTTCCTCTTTTAGTTACCGGTAGCTTTTACAATTTCATTTATCTGGAAAAATCTATTATCTTCTTTTGACATAAGGAATGACAACAGTGACACTTCCTTCGAAGACACACTACCTTCACTCCTCTCTCTCATCTTTACGGTGGTATGTTGCCTTGTGGCAGCTAATACTGTAACTTTATGCTGTTCCATACTGTTTGTACAGTATCACAGGTTTTTTTTTTCAATTAATTCAAACTGTTCTGTATCCAAACAGACCACAGTCCCAGTTAGTTAGCATTATATACCTGGGTTTTACTATGTAGACTACCTACTACACGTAGATACACTCAAAGAACAAGTATTATGCTCCATTCTTCACTTCACTAAGGTTTTTAATCAAACATAATATTAATAGTGTTTTCTGCTCTCTCTTTTTAAGCAGTTGTTATTCTTTCTAAAATAATTTTGAAAACTGTGAAAAAGGAAACAACATTAAAAGATGTGGAGAGGATACAATCTTCCACCCAAAGAACTTTGTTGAAAAGATTTGGTACAGTTGTATGTAACTTAATATTATTGTTATTACACCACGTTTGTAAAATTAGTGAATTCCGTACTATATTTTTATGTTTATGAAATCAAAATGTAGAAAGATGCATAAAAATAGAAAGGCAGAAAGAATGTAAATATAGACACAAAGTTTTTGCGCCATATTATGACCCTTTTTTTTTTTCACTCAGGTATATAGTTGAATGCCTGTGTGGATTGTTATTTTGATAAATGTGTCTGAAGATGTTCATAATTTACTAGCAGCAACTGATGCTTGTTCCTACATAATGATATGTAAATAAATGTTAGGTTTTTGTCGTTTAAAAAAATGAAAATACTCAGTAATTAAGTTAAAATCTAGAACATTTTCTAGATTTTTATTCCTATTAATCAGTATTAAAAACCTATTGCTTCCTTGATCATGATTTTGTGTGTATCTTGTTTATAAATACTGGATTTTTTTAAATAATTAGGACACATATTTTTTTTAGTGATATACTTCTAGTTCATATTAAACTGTTTTTACAGTAGTGACTGATAAGTTTATAGCTTTTTTTTTTTTTTTTTTTAAGTTAACAGGAGAAAGTTGTTCACTCTTGAAGTCACTTTGCAACCTGATCCTGTTAGGCCAACTTTAATTTATTGTAATGTATTTGATTTTTAAAAAAGAAATGACAGTTATTTCTGGTTAATTTGCTTTTCGTTATGAACATTGTAAATTTACATACGTTATACATGTAATTGGAAGTTTCACCCTTGCTGTGACATGGCACTATTAACAGCTTGGTTGGGATTCAAGGTAAACCCCATTGAAGGCAACCAGGAAAATTGACACCCACAAATTCAGTGCATGAAGTAAAATTGTATTTCGCTATTTGATATTGACAAGGATTTGGATAATTTCTGCCTTTCATCTCCCCTGTCTTTTTGTCTTTTCTCCAGAGTATTCAGGGTCATACAAACGCCAAGTATAAGTTCACTGATATCACATGACAGATACAAACAGTGCATCTCTTGGATGACTGCTGGCTTACTTCAAACAATACAGTTGGCCTAACATTTGTTCAGTTTTGCTCTTTTAAAAAAACCATGTATTGGAATTTTTTAAAACCAGAAATAACAGGTATTACTGTATGAAATACCTGTGTTATAAATGATAAGTTAGGTAAAAGAAATTGGTGTATCATTTACTCAGATTTTCCTTATTTATTAAATGTCACAATGCTGCATTAATATGTATGTCTCGTCGCCATAAGACCTATCTGTGTCGGAGCGACGTAAAGCCCCTAGCAAAAAAAAAAAAAAAAAAATATGTATGTCAGTGAAAATGAATTACAAATATCAGTGGTACGTGAACTTCAAAGTATTACCTATCATCCATTATACCATTTGGTGTGTTGTACTTTAATTTAGAGCAATATTCATCCAGCTTTAATAACAGTAACCGGGAACATTCTTTCTTTCTTTTTTTCTTTCTTTCTTTCTTTCTTTCTTTACAGACTACACCAGACTGATTCACAACTAAGTAATTTTTTATTTTCCACCTTGTCGATACATTAGTTGCTTAAGGCAACTTATTGGTTGAAAATGGTACATGTTTCGTATATTATTAACATCTTCAGCCACATAACACTGTTTAGATGAATGCTTTCCCATGAGGAAGCTATGTCAATATATGAATTTTTCATCTAAACAGTGTTATGTGGCTGAAGATGTTAATAATACACGAAACATGTACCATTATGCTTTGTCAATATATGAATTTTTCATCTAAACAATGTTATGTGGCTGAAGATGTTAATAATATACGAAACATGTACCATTTTTAACCAACAAGTCGCCTTAAGCAACTAATGTATCGACAAGGTGGAAAATAAAAAAAACTTAGTTGTGAATCTGTTAAAGTGCGATACGGACCATGAAGTTGATTTTGTGTAATACACCAGACTGGTTGCCAGTGTTGTTTTATTCAATGGCACACTTTATGTGGATATTGTAGAAGTTTTAAATGTAAACATCAAGCATTTTACTGATGGTGGAATTTAGTTTTCAAAAACTGGTTATATCAAAATATTTTAATTTGTGCTAATACAGACTGTTTTTGTATTTCTTTATTGTATTAGGAAGCTTTTTGTCAAATGATTGTAAACAAATTTTGAAATATTTTAGCAGTCGTATCCTGGTTTTCATATTTTATTTTTCTCCTATTGTCTATTTACATCGCTAATCATAGACTGTGTAGTATGAAGGAGGAAAAGTAAGATCCAAAAAGCATCATCCAAATATTTGGAAATATTAACCAATATCTGCATCAGCTTTTCTCTGAGATAGATGCACATATTGAATTTTTACATAGATGATCCTATCATACTGTAATGGTATCCTATGTATACATTTGCTAACTTGGACTTGAGAGGACTGCAGTAAACTTTGTCACGTAATTATGAGTACCCAAAATAAAGGCAGAAAAGTTCCTTATAGAAGAATACCATGCATAAAATCTATTTATCCAGAAATGTATTCATTTACTAAAAAGTGTATGAATGGATGATAAATTGTATTAAAATTTCCCAATATGCCTTTGAGTGGCAGATTATTTTCCTTTGAATTATTTATAACTTGTCATTACAGGATCAGTGAAAAATTTGATGGCATTAATTGTGTTGTAAGTTGAGTGAAAATAAATTGTATATTACTTATAATATATTTGAATAATTTTGTTATGCAGGCTTGATTTACACAATCCTTGCCTGTTTTTATTTAGATAGCCTACATGTCACAGGTTCCTTCCAGGTTCAGATTACCAGATTCATCAGTGAAATATCAATCAGTGAAGAAGAATTGAACATCTTTTCTGTTTTAATTCTTAGATTGCTCACACAACTCCATTCTTATATGTTATCTACAGCTGCTGCATCCATGGTCTCCTTTGATACAGGTAATATATTCCTAATACATTCCTCCTTTATATACAGTTATTTATGTTTTTTACTTTACTTTGAATATCTGTTCATTGGCTTATATGCTTTTAAAATTGGTTTTGGGAAGGAATCCTTTGAAAATTTTTTGGCTAATTTCCACGAAAAATTTTGCCAAAGATTTAGTGTGTTCCCTAAAAACTGTAGGCCTATTGGCTGACAATTTCATAAGAGATATACTAAAATTATTGTTTTGAAGCCCTTATTCATTTGTAGTGATTCAAGAATTTAAAATCCAAGTGACCCAATAATACACTCTGTATAATGTGTATGACAATCAGATTGGATCCTATTATTTTTCTTTTATGTTGCTTCTTGCATCTTCTTGAATTTATTAACTGTCAGAATTTTAGGTGTATAGCAAGAAAATATAGTGTACCCTTCCTCTGCTGATGCTGTCTCTCACCTAAAATTTTGAGTATGGTTGCAAAGTGCAAATGATTTTATGTAAACACAATAAAACAATCCATCAGTCTCTTTCTTATTTTCAAGCTGGTGCAAAATTACTTGAAACTACCTTTACATTCCCTGTGATTTAGAGGTTATCACAGTAGAGGAATTGTGTTCTTAGTTAACCCTGTAGAGGGCGCGTAAAAATAATCCCATGAGGAAGCGCACACAGTGTTTTAGGCCGGGTCATGAAAAATAGCACGAACTTGTAAATAATGTTCAAAGGTAATTTTGACAATACAAAAATCGGATGTTAAACAATTGACGTTCATTCTGCGCCATCACTAGATTCTTGACTTTCCATACTGCACTGAACACGGCACTGTCGAGTGTTCTTTATTGATATGTTACTGGCACATACGGCATCTAGTCTTGGTTTTACTGTTGGTTAATTTTTTCTATTGCAGTAGGCACACCTTCCAGGTCCTTCTACTTCCTGTGGAGCTGCAGAGGACTGCTCTTCTTCACACAGTCCTAACATTTAGCGAATGTTCCTTTTTAGCCCCGTTGGCAGAGTTTGAATACTGGTCTTGGAAATATCTCACTCATAGCTGTTGGTTTAGTTCTTTCAAATAATTACGCCTTTGAATGTTAAAGTTACCTTTCGCTTGCTTGTAAATAATATACAAATTAATTCAAGTAATGTTCAAGATAGTAAAAAAAGTAATTCATTGGCCAACGATTGCTTATGCGTGAAACTGAGTAACACTCTTTATAAGTCTTTCGATTTCTCCTTCCCTGTTTCTGTCCATGATGTGTTGGACTTTGCTTTATACGAAGGCACCATTTTACACGAAAATAAAACAAAACTGACACATTCTTGGTATATTAACTGAATAAATAAAGTAAAACTTAACTAATTAACACGTTTACGTCATGGGGCACGCCAGGAGTTTTAGACCGGGTCCGTCTAGCAGTGCACATAGGCTGAAACTAAGGAGCATCAGGGATGAATTGTTTATGCACAATGATAGTGGACGGGTCCAATGTAAGGTACTGAGAGGATGGAAGCTAGCGGCCCGCTATGGTAAGAATTATAAACATTTATCTCTGAACCCGGTCAAAAAGACCGTGACACGCCCTCTCCAGGGTTAAGAGTATTGTACACTTGGAATTTAAAATTGATGTGCGAGTACATAATCGACTAATAAATCTAGAGTCCGCTGTGATGTAAAGTAAATGTTCCAAGTAGTTTTAATATTATTATGTTGACCTATGTCAGTTGTGTTGATCCCAGCTGAAGTTCATAGCTTTTGAGGGCATTTGAAGGTGTCTAAATGTAACAACTTTGTGCCATTGACTTTTAGTATGTTAAAGAACTCCTAATGGACAAAATTTCAACAGCTTGATAATTTTTTTGAAATCTACAGCTTGCATTCAGGAGATAGTCTGTTTGAACTGCACCATTGGCAGCCCTGAAGATGGTTTTTCACGGTTTCCCATTTTTACACCAGAGAAGTGCTGAGGCTGCGCCTCAATTAAGGTAACAGCAGCTTCCTTCTCACTCCTAGGCCTTTGCTATCCCATTGTCCGCCATAAGACCTATCTGTGTTGGTGCAATGTAAAGCAAATTGTTTAAAAAGAAGAGAAACTTTACCATTGACAGATATTATTATTATAGACATGATATGGGCGTTTGGGCTTATGTCGTGTCAAGAAAACAAGGGGAAACTCTTTTGCGTTTCCAGGAGAATGTCTACAAGTACGGGCCGTGAAACCATCAATATTATTATTATTATTATTATTATTATTATTATTATTATTATTATTATTATTATTATTATTATTATTATTATTATTATTATTATTATTATAGATTTCTTCTTCTTCATCAATTTTCCTATTGCCCTTAAGGTCATGGATGTGAACTGTGTAACATGTGTACTTGGCCCTGTTTTACAACTAGATGCCCTTTGTGATGCCAGCCCAATGTGGAGGAATATATTGACCATTGAATGTTTCTGTTGTGGCTGGCAGTTTGGTGTGTTTAGTGTGTATGAATAGGAGTGTGTGGGACAAACACAAACACCTCGTCCCTGAGTTAGAGGTATTAACCAGACATGATTAAAATCTTCGACTCCAGCAGGTAATCGAACCCCAGACCCTGTGAACGTAAGGTCTGAACGCTGACCATTTCACCGAGAAGCCAAACTTTGTCATCATTCCTCTGGTATTACTTGTTGAAAGCAGGTGATACTGTTTTGTAGGAAGCCCATGGGTACCAAGATATTATATGTGACTATCTCAGTGGTATTCAGTTTCAGTCCCAAGCATTTCCAGCAGAGTGAGTCTGTAAATTATGTGCCTTCTATGCAGTCTTCAGTGGTCATTCTCAAAATCAACAGGTTTGCTTATTCTATACTGATCTTAGTAGTGTTTATTTGATGGAAAAGTCTTTATCTTTTCTATATCAGAACAATGCTGACATGTTTTAATACACATGTTTGTGTGCTATTGATTTTACTTTATTTTTCAGATTATGTCATGGATGTGGGACCCTTCCATAATATTACATCCATTCCTCTGTGCAGCTACAAAAAGAATGATGGAATGAAACCATACGTTTGCATCACATGTGGTCGATCATACAAGTGGCATAGTTCACTCAAGAGCCATATGCTGTATGAATGTGGAAAGGAACCTAAGTTCCAGTGCCCACATTGTACATTACGCTGCAAAGTTAAATCCAACTTACTGAAACACATACGTAAATACCACCTTGGTAGACTGCAAGTTAAAACCACTTAAGGAGAGCATATGTAAGATTTTGAATTAGAAGTAGATTTGTAGATTTTGTATGACATATTATGTGGAAAGTATATAGGAATAAGAATTTGGTTCCTTTTCATGGTCCATGAATACCGAAGTCAACTTGCCAGGTGCATTGCCTTGTTGTTTGATTGTCTTTCAACGTGCCACTTCATTACACTCATTATTAGTACAGCACACCCCCAATTATTTGGGTGTAGATTATCCGGTTAGCGGGTTATCCTTGCATTCCTGAGGTTGATTGTATTATTATTATTTTATATTCCCTTTACTTTTGTCATGGTATTTTGAATAAGTGTCAGCTGCACGCTTGAAATTCGAGTGCATTCTCTACTCCAGTTGTGCTGGAGGCATTTGTTCGAGACCTAAATATTGTACAGTATAGCAGTTCTTTGGTGGTGTTCTGTGATAGCAGTCATGGCTATGAAGCTAAAGAAAGTAATTTTGCCTGTAAAACAAAAGCTTGAATATATTGACAATTTTGAGAAAGGAGAATCGGTAAAGATATTAGCAAATGATAATGGGATTGGGATTTTGTATACTTTTGTATCGGTATCTCAAGTATTTTACCATCAAGAGACGTTGCAAGTTATTTTCATATTAGACTACTTTATTGATGCAAATGGTTATTGAATGTGTTAATTGTTCAACATTATTGCATTTTCAAACTGCATTGTATGTTCTGTATTATTAAAAGTTTTATTGTGCATTTTAATGCACAAAATTGTATTATCCGTGTTTCAGTTATCCATGCAAATTTGTGCGGTGATTAGCCTGGATAATCGAGAGTTTGCTGTATTTTTAAGATATTCTTTAAGTAGCATAAACCAAAAGAATATAATGTTTATTGTTCCATAATGTAGTAGTTTGTGGAGCTGATGAACTTCATCTCTCAAATTACCTTCAAAATTGTGAAGTTTTTAAGTACATATGTACTTATATACATATATACATACATACATGCATACATACATACATACATACATCATATACTTCTTGTCTCAGAAACTGAGTGTCCTGTGCTATGGTCTTTTGTAATAAAATATTTCATGTCTTACTCTATTGTGTACATTATTCCTGGTGTTTATAATTAAAATGACTGTGTTCAGAGTGGTACAGCATGGGCTGCAGTGATCATAGGAGTCTAAAACACTGTAGATATGCCAATCAAGCAACGTGCATGAGGCAAAGCAAAATTAGTTCCAATTCCTGCCACTAGGCAAGCAGTCAGAAAGTGGTATGGATGCAGGGAAAAGGCAGGAAAGATCAAACACATAATAACAGTGGTTCTGGCATGTTTATTAGGAACTATGGTTACAACAACTGTGAAATATGGCCTCCCGACTCAGCATCTTACCGCATCCGAAATGTGGCATGGTCGACAGTTGCTCTCAGCATATCTCGTGAAATCAGAATGACATGTCATTGTATGCTAACCATTAGTTCAGGCAGGGTCTGGATATCTCTCAGAGAGACATGATCTTTCAAATATCCCCACAGCCAGAAGTCACATAGATTTAAGAATGGGGGATCTTGAAGGCCACACATGTGGAAATTGCCTAGAGATGATGCAGTTGTTACTGAAGGTTTCTCGCAGCAATCCCCCTGGCGAGTGACATGTGGTGTTGCCCCATCTTGTATGAAAATAATGTTGTGGTTACAGTTGTGTTCTTGCAAAGCTGGAATTACGTGTTGCACAAGGAGGTACCTATAATGTTCAGATGTCACTGTACACCCAACAGGCCTGCAAAGTGTCTTCTCCTCAAAGTAAAATTGATCAAGAATGAAGTAACTTGTGAAACCACACCGAAAAGTCAGGTAAGCTGAGCGCAATGGTTGTTCCTGCAGAACATTTGGATGAGTCGAACCCCATATTCAACATTTCTATGTATTCACTGCACTGTCCAGAGTAAAATGTGCCTCATCAGTCCACAGAATATTCCCCGGCTGCATGTTATCCACTTCCAAGCATGTCAAAAACTGAAGGGCAAACTCACACCACTGCGGAGTATCTAGGGGTTTCAGTTGGTGCACAGTAGGAATCTTGTAGGGGTACTAGCATAAAATGCTGTGCAAAATCTTGCCAACCGTTGACCAGAGGAGAGACAATTCACGTGACACAGCTCGCGCACTGCTTGCAGAATTTGATGTATATGCTGCACAGACAGCTACAGCAACTTTCTCAAAAACTTCCATGGGGATGGGCCGCTGTCCTCTCCTTGGTGTGACACCTAATTTACTTGTTTCCTCATGTTTTTTCATCACGTTCTTTAACCCATTAATTGACATGGAAACTCTTCTCAGCTATTTCTGTTGGCAATATTTCTGCAACTCAGCATTGCTATTACTGCCATTCTTGTGAAACAACTTCACCAGCAGTGCACGGTCTCTCTTCTTGATAGCCATTGTGTTCCACATGGAGAAGTTCAACCTTCTTAATTAATTATCAACAAAAATAAACTCTACAAAAGGACTGATCGACATGTGTTACCAACTAAAAACCAGGGAACTAACACAATGATTATGCATTGATACTGGAAGAACATACTAATGTCAGAGTTATAGAAAATTGCATGGTCTGACTGCTTGCAGTGCCATATTTTCACTGAGTGTGAGGATGGTTACGTAGTTGTACTTCCTCTTAAAACAAAAAATCACCAACACCACCACCACCACTTTCACCTAGAGCCAATTATTTGTTTTACATAATTCGTGAGCACATTGCTTAATTAGCATATCTATGAAGTTTCAGACTCCTGTGAACACCACACCCCACGCTGTACCACACTGAACAACATCAGTTTTATTTTAACCATCTTGTACTTTGCCCAACACACATTTTCTTGTTAAACTTGTATAATTTTGTTAGGTAAGTGACCAGCATTGTTTAGGGCAATTTATAGTGAATGTTGCCATTGAAACTCATTCTAAAAGTTTAAAATTGCATGACAGAGTTTAAATAAACCTGCATTTAGTAAACAGCAAAGAAATTTAATGTGCTCTTTTCCTTTTGATTGTGCTTGTATTCTGGGACTGATAATTTTTTGCCAATTTCTTTTTGTATTGAAAAGTCCATTTTGTATAATAATCACCATATGAAAGAGTTGCATTTTCCTTCCATGAAGTATGAGTCCAAGCAGTTCTCTATTTGTGCATACAAACATTTACTTATTTTCCAAATTGTAACATTACCTCTAAAAGCGTCCGACTCGTTGGCTGAATGGTCAGCGTACTGGCCTTCGGTTCAGAGGGTCCCGGGTTCGATTCCCGGCCGGGTCGGGGATTTTAACCTTAATTGGTTAATTCCAATGGCCCGGGGGCTGGGTGTTTGTGCTGTCCCCAACATTCCTGCAACTCACACACCACACATAACACTATCCTCCACCACAATAACACGCAGCTACCTACACATGGCAGATGCCGCCCACCCTCATCGGAGGGTCTGCCTTACAAGGGCTGCACTCGGCTAGAAATAGCCACACGAAAAGAAAAGAAAAAAAAAACCTCTAAAAGCATTTCTGTAAAATTCAGGATACTTACGGTCACTCACAGTACGTGCGCTGATGTTCGTATGAAAAGGAAAAAAACAAAACATAATTTCCATCATTGTTCCATGTACTTGATTGGTTGGCGAATTTGGCCCCTCCAAGGGTTCTGGTCATCCATCGCATTTCTCTTCGATCTCACTTTTTTTGTCCACCACTGTGATCTAAGGGTTAACCTAGAAGAACTTCCCTCCTGCCAAAAATGTAGAACTGATTTGAGGAACTGAAATGAGGTGGACCAGCCTCAGGTAACATACGTGATTGGAGTGGTGGGTTAGAGCTCCTCCTTCAGCCATTCTAGAAGTATTTTTCTGTAATTTTGCTCTTAGGGACTAGGCAAATGTCATGATGGTATCTGATATAGGTTACAGCCATTCTCTATCCATTTCTTCTTCTTCTTCTTCTTCTTCTTCTTCTTCTTCTTCTTCTTCTTATTCCTTTACCCATTTACCCATCATGCCTCTGAGAAACCTCATTTCTGCAGGATTTCTGGCATTCTGTACATGTCCACATTCCTGCAGGGCATGTCAGGATTGATGCATAATACTGTTTGTACAATATCTCTTTGCATTTCATAGGTACTTCCTTCTTCCATACTATATCTTTAATACACTGGTAAAATCCTATTGCTTGTGCTTTGCATCAATTTCCTTGTCTCTTCATTTCTATCCCCTGTAATTACAAATACACCACCTGCACAGACCTCACATCAGTAAAGGTTATAAGATCATGATACTGATGACCAAGATGTCATGTACCCTTTACCTGAAACAACAACAACAACAACTTGCTGATTGCTGCATTGGTATGGGAATCTTTCTCATTATTGGTTCAATTCCTTCATGCATTCACCAAAAAGGAAATGTTACAATGAAATTATTTGATATGTTTGTAAACGCCTTTGTTCGCTAGAATGCAGAAGTTAAGGGACTGTAAAATCTGGATGTTATGGAATATGGAACAAAAAGATGCAGAGATGATTGGAGCAACCATTGTTTACCCTATTTCTTTCAGTTTATTGTAAAACAAACGCTGGAAATATGATAAATTCATAATATAAGAAAGAATATACTGCATTCCTTTTACATATTGTACCAGTAAAATAGCCCGACTTTATGAATTAATTTTAAAGTTAGCACAAAATAGGTCTCAGGGCATTCTGGGTGGTTTCTAGCTACGCCTTGGTACAAGAGGCAGGGTCCTATCTACAAGAAAATTTTTAAATAGGTTAAATAATCGTTTTTATTCAGAAAATGCATTCCAAAGTGCACATCACCTTACTGTTGATAGTCACTGTCTTCAACATTGCCTTTTGATGACCCGTGCTCGCAGTTCACCAGGCTGAACGGGGCTGGAACACGTTCTGAAAGTTGCCAATATTACGTTGAGATAAGGCCAGAAAACCCAGGTTGGTTTGATATGGGTTTGAGTCTCGAACTTTTGACGTTCTGGACGGTCTCCGACGATCTCCGACGATGTTGCGGGGTAATCACTCGTCACATAACTTACACGAGTGTCCAAATTTACACAGTCCCCCGACACTTTGGTTTAACAGCATTGTTTCATTTAATGTGGTTGTGATGTGCAGTCGAATTCACTCTTAATCTTGTAGATAGAATTTATAAGTTCACTAAAGATGAAGATGCAGGTAGCATCGAAATTGGAAGAAAATAAAGCACAGTTCATGAATAGAAATAATGAAACTGAAAATTGTTCACGCACTTGGCACAGTTCGTGGCGATTTTCCACTAAATAAAGTAGCACTTGTCATTGAAAGAAATGTATGGCTGCTCTAGAGTTTTCAAAGACACTGCTGTCAGTCATGCACAAATTTACACACTGTTCAGAAGAAATAATACAAGATTTTGTTTGAATTGGATAAAGAACACAGTTTGAGTTCGGAGTGAAACCTTGGTGTCGTAGCATACGATTATGGTAATCACTTGCATTAACATTCATGTGAAAGTTCGAACACTTTCATAAACACCCTAGTTTATAAATGAAATTATGCTATTATTATACAGTTAATAGTATAATGTAGTAGTGTCACAGTGAAATTAATGTGTGTTCAGAGATTAAGTTCTGCTGACTGAGATTTAAAAAGAAATATCACAGTTCCTATTATATCGCGGTAGTGTCGCATTGTAATTAATAATGTTTGTTCAGAGACTAAGTTTCACACAGGTAACGTGGTAATAAACTCTGTTCCACAAGAACAAAAGTAAGTTATATCAAGAAGTTTCTACATGCGCACAGAATATAAGTTCGACTTGACTGTTGTCACCTAAGTCCAATACACGACTTGTCATAATCAGAGTTCAAATACATGCACAGATGATAAGTTCAGCTTGACGGATATAATCCAAGTCTACTATAAAAAGACTTTGAATAATTAGAACTTCAACACATGCCAAAATTCTAAAATTCTATGTTCAACTTCGACTAATAGACTCAATGTCCATCATAAAGACTTTGTTACTTTAGTAGTTTACACGTGCACAATTTATAAGTTCAACACGACTGTCATAGTTTAAGTCCCACACGAAGACTTTGAATCATTTGAAGTTAGACTCTGTCAGCACTTCGATGACCACTGCAGCGTGGAGAGTCAGGCTGGACACCCAGCTATGACTGTCTGATCAGGGTCAAGTGTGCTCATGTTATATTCAGTTTGGGGCTCATACGTCATCAGATAACGTGATCCTTTTGAGGCGGATTATCTTGTGAATCCCTTGACGGATTTTCTTGAGATTCATAATTTGAGACGTTTATGTTATCCTCTTCAAAATGACGTATCGCTGAAGTTGCTGAGATTATTATTACAGAAGTTTTAATTTGTTTCAATCAAATGTTCGTTCATATCCAGAACATACCAGGCCATGCAGGCTACACGTGGTGTCAGGCGGGTAGTCTGTCCTGTCCCTGCAGCTACGTCACACACACAGCTGTCGCTGGTTCGCCTGCTCGCTTCTCCGAACGTAAACAAACCAACTTCGCTTGGAACGTCTTGCGTGACGAAGAAGCACAATTAATAGTCAAAAAATACGGCATGTACAGGTCGTAACTGGTACAATATATAAATACAAAAACAATAATTTGTGGTATTGTATTTCTGATTGAACAAAGTGATTCTATTCTACATTCCACCTGCCTCTTCAGTATTATCTGAAACCTAAATCCCATATGTAATCATAAGTAATAGGCTTCTTCATTATCTCTTCAAGAATTGTAGCCAGACCAATTTCTAAGCATGTAATAATTGTTATTAATTGTCTCCAACAAAGTTAAAACAAGTTATTAAAATATAAACCTGCTCATTATCAAAAAAGACTGCACTAATTTATGGACATCTTGTATAAAATATCTACAGCTAACCACACACCAAAGACCTGAAAGTATCTTGGTGTAAGAAGGGTAATTTAATATCAGAGATACTGACTTACAAGGTATTTACTGGCTTGTATGTTGTAGATGTGGTTGTACTGCAAATATCTTCAATAAAATGTGTTTTCTAGACTAGCTTTCATTTTTCTGACCTTAATTTTTGTATTATGCAATCTGTACATAAATTGAGCATATACAATTACGGATGTTTTTAAAAGAGATGTTTCCTTTTGTACAGGCAAGAATGATTGTAATAAATATTATGTATTACTTGTAATTTATGTCTTAGTTTTCATAAATGTGTAGGCCTACATAATTGGTATTGACCACAAACTTGAAATTCCGTATTAGTATAAAATGTAATCGTTCATTGGCTGTATAGATTCTGTAGTACATGAGGGTGTGTTTTAGGTCACATTACTGTGATTATCTTGGATAATAATGTTGTGTCATGGTCCAGATGTGTAGCCAAAACTGCAGTCCAGCTTGACTATTGAACTGTTGGTTCTTTAGTTCATGGATCTGGTTGGATAATGGTTCCCTACTATGACCCAGACATGTATCCATGTTGTACAGTTAAAAGTGTCTGGTCCTGCATAGAAAGCTTGCAAAAAAGAATTGTTTTTCTTCAAAAAATGGTCCTTGAACAGACCTGATCACACAGCGCTCTTCAGGCACAAACACTCCAACCATACTCCTACCTTGCATGCTGAGGACAGAGGTGTCAAGGAGGAGGGAAAGATTAGCAATCTGCCCATGCCAACACAGCCACCTTGCCAGCCAGCCCATTTTCAAAGAGGTTCAAGAATTTGAAGGGCTGGAGACTGACTTCAGTTTATTTATCAAACCTTTCTCACTTTTGCTAGGGAATGTTTCTCATTACTACCAGCTTCAAGTAATAGATCTGCAGTACAACACCCAGCTTAAAGATATTTTTGCAATCCTGAAATGTGCACGATTTATCCTCGATTGTTCAGGCAAGCTGTTAAAGTTTTTTCAATGTTCAAGCCTTTTTCTCTTTCTTGTTATGAAGTTGGCCCAGTCCTGGTACTTTTAACTTGGGAATCATGCAGTTGACTGTATTTCCTACTCTTGATTCAAACATGCGACACATTGTTGTACAGTCCAAACATAAATTAACGAACATATGTCCCATCTCAAGTCGCAGTGTTCTTTCTTTTCCTGAAAGGGAAGCTTATATGCAAGCTTTTTTAACTATAAAGTACATAATATTATTTTTGTCATCATATAATGTTTGAATTATGGAGGTCATGAATTCAGATTTGCTTCATCTATCCAGTTTCACTACAAACATACTTTTTGCTTGCCTCATCCGCTGTAGTTGTTGGCAAACCAAATAGCTAAGCACTTGCCTGTTATAAATCTCATTCCGTATTGATGGCTATCGTTTTACAAATAAAAAATCTTATACTGTCCTCCTTCACAATACAACAATCCATCTTGTATTGAAAAGGAGGACAGTATAAGACTTTTTTATTTGTAAAGTGCAAAAAAAGTAGCTGAGTGTTGGTCAGATCCATTGATCTGTAGCAGTTATGGCATTGATTTTGTACAAAATATTGCAAAGAAATGCATTGTGCATGATAAATTATTTAAATAATTTGTAAAGTTTGTATAGCAAAGAAAAGGCAGAGAATAAAAAATTGATGGGAGAAGAAATGTGGCCAATATTCCATAGAGAGATTTCAATATCATTAATTAGACTGGAAAGTACTCTTTCATTCTGAAACTACATAAACTAAGTTTATATGATG
Organism: Anabrus simplex; assembly: GCF_040414725.1. NCBI lineage: Eukaryota > Metazoa > Arthropoda > Insecta > Orthoptera > Tettigoniidae > Anabrus > Anabrus simplex. Next base: position 671,785,641 of record NC_090265.1, read on the forward strand.
CCATTGTTTAATAAATCATCATTGATTAGCTAATGAGGAGTTGACCCAATATTTTAAATAATTTCTAGAATAGACAGGATGCCGACTCATTTGCTTGAAAGTCTCAAGAGCCACAAATCCATAAGTGTGTGTGAATAAATGAAGACATATTTTTACTATTTTGTTTATAATTCTGTTGACAAGTACCATGTGTATTACTTGTGTAAATAGTTCCCCCCCCCCCATAATTAGAAATATTCGTTTGTAATTGCTGCTTTGTTGCATGGTTTGGCCATGCACACAAGGTCTAGAAAGCTAACTGTGATAGGTTTTATATTTTTCCACCCTCACTTCAAAGAAGTTCTGAGGTAGTACAGTATTTGAAGTCCCATGAAAACCTTTCCCAATCTGAACCTAATTTAGTATGTATTCATCTTTTAATGTAGGCTTGTGGTTTTCAAACTGTAGTATGTGTGGAACTTTTAGAGGGTATGCAAGCAGCTTTGAAGGGAAGGGAAATGGTTGCAGGTATGAATGAAATATTATCACTTGCCATGCAGTAAATTGGAAAACTAAGCAGGAAGAGGTTTCTGACCTTGTAGGGATGCAATTTGAGGAGAACAAGAATTTATGATCTGTCCTCAAATAACTTGATGTATCTGTACAGAAAATATTATGGACAGTTGAGATCAAGTGAAGGTTTCCTCTGCTAAATACTAGATAAACCACAGCAGCTGTTCAAGACATTGATATATGACAATATATAGACATTTTAAAAAATAAAATGAACACAGGCCTGGGCTCAGAGCAACCTCTGTGAAAACTTATCCATATTAAGGTTTCACTTGAATCTCTTGACAGATCATTTCATTTTGAATGTTGTCCCTTCTGGTTTTCTGAAGAAACTTCATTTCTGTGACCTGCTATTTCTTTGCTGTTAATGGTACATGTTTCAACGCTATAGGTCATTATTGGTATGAAGTAGGACTAATCTCTTGGTTGTGTTAAATGAGATGAATGACTAGGCAGTAAAACAGAGTTCCTTTCTGAACCTGTTGGTGATTTCCACAGAGGATCGGCTATCTGTGGTTAGAACTCTACCAAGGTACTGAAAGTGGTCATCTTTTTGTAAATTACCTCCATCCAACCAGTTGTTAATGCATAGCCTGCTTAGAGGCATAAAAATTGTTTTCATGTCACTAACTTTTTGGCTGAATTCTTTGAATTGATGGTTCCAGTGTCTAACTTCTGTTACACTTCTTCAGTGCTTCCCCAAATCACCCCATCGTCTGCAAAAATGAATTGTTTCACTCCCTTCATGATTTCATTCATTACAGAGATGAACAGCACAGGAGACAGTGTTCTGCTTTGTTGTACTCCTTTACATGTGACGACAAATCAGTCCAAGTAATCCTCTCCTATCTCAACACAGCTCTAGCAGTGGTTACACAACATTCTAACTTCACTTCTGGTACAGCACAGAAATATGGAAGATATAAAAACATGGAAGGAGAATTTGCTTTTCATTGGTATCAAGTTTGCTTGGCATTTAGCACCCTGATGATGTTTAAATTTCAGTTATACCCTTTCTTCTTATTTTTACATTGCTTTTCCCACATCTGTGAGGTCGTGGGTGCAAACTATGGTGTACATGTGGATTTGGTGCTGTTTTACAGAAAGATGCCCTTCCTGATGCTGACCCAATGTGGAGGGATGTATTCACTATTGCGTGTTTCTGTGGTGGTTGGTAGTGTGGTGTGTTGTACGAATATGAAGAGGAGAGTGTAGGGTCAAATACTAACACCCAGTCCTCGAGCCAGAAGAATTAATCAGACATGATTAAAACTCCCTGACTGAGCCAGGAATGAAACCCGAGTCCATCTGAACCGAAGGCCTCAACGCTGACCATTCAGTCAATACCGTTTCTTCTTCTGTTTCTGCCGCGCTGAGTGGCTCAGACGGTTAAGGCGCTGGCCTTCTGGCCCCAACTTGGCAGGTTCGATCCTGGCTCAGTCCGGCGGTATTTGAAGGTGCTCAAATACGTCAGCCTCGTGTCGTTAGATTTACTGGCACGTAAAAGAACTCCTGCGGGACTAAATTCCGGCACCTCGGCGTCTCCGAAAACCGTAAAAGAGTAGTTAGTGGGACGTAAAACAAATAACATTAATTAATTATCTTCTGTTTCTTTTTACCTTGGTTTGTAATACAACTGGAGGTAAGTGGTAAGAATTATCCTAAGTTGGTCATGATGATTCCCAAGTTGGGAGCATAGATTGGTGATCACAGGGCCTCTAGCTGAGAAGGGCATTGTTTCTTCTTACTATCCTTCCTGTCTAATCTCTCTTGACCAACTCATATTTTGTTCCGACCCCAGAGGTTTGTGAGGCCTGGGGAGTACTTCATTTTCACGTTCTTGTGATCCTGCACTTTCTTTTGCTTGTACCTTCATTCTTGGCACACTGAGTGATATTTGAAATTCCATCCATTATCCAAAGGCTAAGCCTTGTCGCCTGCAGCCATATCCCATGGTCTTCAGCAGTCCTTTTCATCGTGACATAGAAAGCAAAACCCAGCTGAGTGATTATGTTCCTAAGGTATGAGAGACATGGTCTTCCTCTCGACTTCTTCCCTAGGACCTTGCCTTCGAAGACATTCTGGAGAAAGGTGTCATATCATAGGACGTGTCCAAGAAATTTAGCTTTCCTCTGCTCTATTGAATAAATTAAGGTCCGTTTCCCATTAACGTCATTCAGATTTGGATATTAGTCTTCTTTTCTGTCCAACTCATCCCTGTCAGTCTTCTCCAGAACCATATTTCCACAGCTTCTATTCTTGATTGTGCTTCAGCTTATTTTCCCAAAGTCCAGGTCTCACAACCTTAAGTTAGCACACTCCAAACTAAGGTTTTAACAAATTTCTTCCTGGTTTCAGTTCCTAAAGCAAAGTAAAAGAAAAGTCATCTCCGTATAGGCCATGAAGGCCCTTAGAGTGGTGGAAGATAAAGACTTCCATTATCCGTAACCTCAGCACGTGATGGGGTAGAGGTTAGCTCTACACCCGGCCCCCTTTGCCTCCAGGAATTAACCTAGTACTCATTTTTGATATAGGCTGAGTGAACCTCAGGGCCATGTGCACCTCTGGAAGTGGAAATCTCGTTTCTTAAATTTTACGACTTCCTGACGGGGATTCGAACCCACGTCCTTCCGGGTGAACCGAGCATGCCTTTACCGCCTCGGCCAGGTAGCCCCTCTTCAGTCCCTATGTGCTTATTTAACAATAGATTTTCCCTGCTTTGAAACACTTGTTTTGCCATAGCAATTCTTCTTTTGACTTCTGTCAGACATTGTTTATCATTGGTAATAACACTACCCAGATAACAAAATTCTTTAACCTGATCTATTTTTGCACATCCTAATTTAATGTTTTTCAATTCAGTCTTCTTCTTTTGAATGACCATTATTTTCATTTTCTTCGTGTTTATTTTTAGCCTGAACTTCTCTAACATGTTGTTTAGTATACCAAGCATCCTAGTCATTTTGTTCTCTGAATCAGCTATCAATGCAATATCATCTGCAAGGCAAATACTATGAATTTGTTTACCATTGTTTACCATTTTTTTCTTTTACTGTTCTAATAGCGAATTCTATGAAGATATTAAACAGGTAAGGCGATAAGGGACAGCCTTGAATTTAAAAAATTAAAAATGAGGTCAACTGTATGTATCCAGATTTGTCCCATATATTGAGGATGATTTTTTTTAATGGCTTATGACATTGTAGTTAGGTATCTGCAGCTAGGTAGAACTTCAGTCCCAATCCCGAAAGTATAAGAATTACATTGCAAACAGGGGGTTATGAAAAATAGTGCCACAGCAAAGAAATATTCCTATGTGAAGAATTCCCCTCTTCTAACAGATGGATTGTATCTAGTCAAGGACTGAGTAGTTCTGAATGATGTGATGCCATTAAATTGCTGGGAAATGCTGCAAAGTTGATACCCTAGTGATGGACTGGAAAACTAGATCAGAATTTGTCACTGATCCCACCATATGCTTTGAATCTGACAAAGATCAGCTAATGGCAATTGATCAAGAAAAGAAAGAGATCTGTGAGCCAACAACAGGCTATTTAAAAATCTTCTTGAATGTCTTGATCATGGTTACAGGGCTGTTGATAGGATGTAGAGGCATTATTCCGAAAATTTTCTCCATCTTTTGATGCAAGTTTTGGTCTGAAGAAACAGTAGAGTCAGGAAGTTGCCTTATTGGCTTTGACCGAGCGAGTTGGTTTGTACAGTCGCCATTAATTTCTATTGTTCATGAATCAATCTCGTCAAGACTGTTTATTCTGTTTGTTTTTAATAGCCAAATGTATGTACAGTTCTATGGACGCATGGGCTTGAATGGTGTGCTTAGTTATAATGGCAACCCATAAGTTGGGAAACAATTCAATTAAATGTAGGTCGTAGATTAGGCTGTGCAAAACTACCTTTGATTTTGCACTGCCGTATCCTAGATTTTTATTTGTATGGGGCATGTCAATTCAGCGAGCTGTGTCTGCACAGGTGTGATTCATAGCATCTTTTTTTTTAAATACATTTCTACTAAGAATGTCTCTAATTACAGCCAGAAGGGAATTAGAGGAGCATATGATTGCAGGTATGAATGAAATACCATAACTTGCCATGCAGTAAATTAGAAAACTAAGTGTGTTGGTGTTGATTATTGTTTTAAAAGGAAGTACAATTGGGCAGCCATCCTCTGTTAACACTAATCAGAAAGAAAAAATGGAAGGGATCCGATACTTCGAAAAATAAAGTTATCGGTCAAAGGAAGACAAGCGCCACGAAGGTTGTGAAAATGACTCCCTAGGATTCGCAAACCTAATACTGTCGGGGTTGAAAAGAACAAGAGTTGACCAAGTGAGGTTGGATAGGATAGATGAAAATGAGGAGCCTGGCACAAGTAAGTATAAGCAATGCCAGGACTCAGCTATGGATCCCATGATCGCCAACCCACGCTCTCAAGTTGAGAGCCCCTCGGGCCCCTTTTAGTCACCTCTTACGACAGGCAGGGGATACCGTGGGTGTTATTCTACCACCCCCACCCACAGGGGGAGGAAAACTAAGGAGGGAAGAGGTTTCTGACCTTGTAGGGATGCAGTTTAAGGAGAACAAGAATTTATGGTCTGTTCTCAAATAACTTGATGTATTTGTACAGAAAATATTATGGACAAGTGAGATCAAGTGAAGGTTTCTTATCTCTGCTAAATACTAGGTACAACCACGGCAGCTGTTCAAGACTGTGATATATAGACATTTTAAAATAAATGGATACAGGCATGGGCTCAGAACACCAGTGCTTACCGTCTGAGCCACTCATCCTAGCAAGACTTTGAAACTTTTGCTAGATAACCTTCAAGCACGCATGCCAAATTTCAGGACACAGGGTGTGTTACACCAGCTCCTGCCTGGTCGGGGTGTTGATGGTATTTCTCCACTATTGCCTCTCCTTCCACCACTCATCTTCGGTAATTGTATTCCATTCCAGTCTTCTTTTTCTTCATGTACTGTTCTTTATTTCTATTTCTATAAAATGAAACCTTTTAATATTAATTGCATGTTTTAGGATATTTTTAATAACTCTTCTTGTTGGCTATAATAAAGTCGTATGTTTTGAAATATTTCTACAACCTTATTTATAAGCTAAAGCAGTCACAACATGTGAAAACAGCCTACAACATTTAATGTATATATTAATTAGAGAAAATTCTAAGTTATGTGTATTAAAGTGTGCACATAATAGAACCATTCAGATCATGAAAAATTGTCACCAAATTTAAATTTAAATAATTCATACCAGCTGGTCATAAATAACTGATAGGAAAAGTTTTGGAATATTTTTATTTTTAATGGTAGGTGACCCATTTGAGAGCAAGGAAGTGGGGAAATTCCCACTCAAAAATGCTTTCTCATAGAACATAAGACTGTATTCCATTCAGAACAGCTTATTGCACTTACAGCGCAAAGTTATTTTTCCCTGCCCTTCTTCCTTTGAAAATCCAAATAGGATCGAATACTTGTTCCTTCTTGTCTTTTACCTTAGTTCTTGGAGTAGGCTACTATTCTCAAACCATTGTTTTTATGCAAGTTAATTTATGATCCTTTGGAAAGTTGCTGACAAGGGATGCTTATAAACAAATCATCGTAAATAATGAAAATGTTCCAGCCACAAGCACCTAGAGAGCCACTAATCATTTTACATCATCAGCTGGGAAATTATACACACTGTAAGGTTCCTCTGGCTGCACACCAACATATACTACCATGTTATAAGTCTAGAATCAATGTGTCTTCTTGTTCGAAGGTATTTATACCATATTTCACAGGCTTACATTGAGCACATTATCTGAACAGGCGCTTGCTACAAAATCATTTTCAATTTTTGTCAGCAGTCAATTTGGATAGAGAAAATCCTTTCTGGAAGTTACTGATGATAATTTTTAAAACATCCCTTTTAAATGGCAATTTGTCAGATTTTCTCTGCTCATTCGTAGTATTGATATTAAACCAGGAACACCTGAGAAGAAAGTGAAATGTTTATTCTCATAGTTGCAGGGAAAAATTCAATTTCACTCCATCGCTGTTCTGCTATCTTCTCTCATAAAATTGAAGAAGTTCTGGTTGCATACACACTGAAGTCTAGTTTGTTATTAAGGGATACAATACAGATTTCACTAAATGGTGAAAACAGTTTTCGATATAAGGCAACGATGTGAAAACAGTACATGACATGGAAACTAGTCACAGAACTCAACCAATTGGCTTCTATTACATGCACCCCAGTCAAACTTTCATGATGTACCGTCATCAGTAATGATGTGGAGTCTGGCTCATTTTTCATTGACATGTGACGATGGTGCCGATGGAAAGGTACTGAGAAGCTGGGATAAACAGCAAAATATTTGTACCTCTGCGGACAGAAATTCAATCGCCTGGGATGGATTACACCACACCGTGTATGTTTGAGGGTTAAGTGTATTTTCTTTGCTTATCAATAGAGCTTGGAAGTTGAAGACCTAAAGATTGCATAAAAAAGACCTATAAAAAGACTTTAATATATATCGAAAAAAGAACCTAAAACTGGCAAAAAGGATGTAAAAATAAGATCCAAATTCATTCATAATTTTCATTTTTATGACATATTCAACAAAGGAATATAATGCTTAAAAATGCAAAACTCTGATGGTATGCAATATACTGTCCAAAAATATACAAGTGAAATACTTCTTTCAGACATGATATATATTTAGATCAACATCATTTAAAAAGGGAATTCCATGTTTGTTAAAAAAGTACTTGCATAATTTAGAATTAAATATTTTTTCCACCTAGAATGAATTCAGTGAACCTGCAATGGACATACTGGAGGAAGAAATTGAAATGAGTGTAACTGGAATCATATTTGGCTTAACCACACTAGGTTGCAGAAATTGGAATTCGGAAACCTAAACCTCGGAAACCTTACCTCAGTTGGCTTTGCAGTATATCATAATAGTCATCTCCACGTTCTTGGGTGTAAAGGATCGTCAGTTTTCAAACAGTATGTTGCGAAACATCGAGAAACTTCTCTCCACACCAACTGATGTTCAGGGCATACTTCAAGCAAGTGACATTTTCCTTTTCAAAAACACTCACATCAATATTTTCTGCTTTCAGTATTTCATCTTGCATATAATTTGATATCCCTGTTTTTTTCATGCACTAGTTTCATTTTTTCATTTAATTTCGTTTTCATTTCATTTTCTCTCTTGTCAGATATTATTCAAATATATGTATTTACTAGAGAAATGATGTTTAAGAGGTAATGGATGAATTAATAATTTGAATCGAGAATGGGCGGTAAAAATGTAGTCGAAAGAAGGCGCAGTTGCAAGAGAAGCTGTTAAGACCTAAAACACAGCTAAGAAAGGACCAATAAACAAAAAAATGCCAAAAGAGGTGAAAAAAGGACCAATATAACCCAGGATTTTCTATCCTACATTGACCCAGAATGTACATAATATGTTATGTTGGGCTTTGTCTTTGGACACTCGAGAAAAAGAGGATTTTTCCTCAACTTCTGAGCCCTACTTAATACCCAGCAGAGCTTACATCAGTATATCATCTTGAAAGTGATATTTTCTCTCTTGCAACTTGAGCATTTAACACCAATAAGATATTGTCACTAATGACATTTGCCATAACAACATACTTCAGCAAACAAAGTATATTTCCATCATACATGTTGCAGCTTAAATTTAAATGAGTTTATGATGCTGTGAAGTTTTCTTTAGTGGTGTCCTAATTTGTCCTATATTTTAACTAGGTTCCTGAATGTTTATGTGGTACTGTAGAACTGGCAATCTGTAGCATAAATTTAGCTTATTCCTTGGACTCAGGAGATGCTGTGGAAATAACTGGGGGAACTGTATAATGTCCTAATGGATAAGTTAGAATAATTCTTTCAGTTATGCAGGCTCAGGCTAGCAAGCATGTTCGCCATAAATTTGTAATGATTAGTAAACCTTATAGTGATCCTTGAATTTTTCTGTTTCAGCATCATTAGAAATATTTGAAGAACGTTGGTCATCACGTCAATCCATGCTTGGAAAGCAAATTAACCTACTTCAGATCTTACGTGATGAAGAGTGGACTACACCCAATGGGCTTATCTTAGGAAAAGGTGATGATGATCGACCTCATACATGCCCACGCTGCAATAAATCTTACAAGTTCCGCACTTCACTTTACCGTCATCTAAAGTTTGAGTGTGGGAAACTGCCTAGTTTTCAGTGTCCTCAATGTCCTTATATGACTAAACAGAAAGCTCCAATGAAAAGACACATCAGAAATACCCATCATTTTGATCTCTGAATCATCTGGATGTTTTCATCAACTAGCCATTCATTTGTGTATCCTCATCAAATAATGAAATAGACTCATTCAAGATAGAACTTACCTATTTTTTGCAAATGCGATAAAGTGCAAAATGCTCAAGGCTTGTACTCTTGTATTTTCATTTTTCACAACCTTTGATGTGTTTTGAATAAGCGACAAAATGTGAAATTGACTCAGAATGCTACATAAATGCTAAATTCACTATTTTTAAACATTTTCTTTCTTTTCTTCTGGGAACTTCAACTGAGGAATTTGTACACGCTTGGAATGTTCATTAAGGCTTAGTTGGAGATGTTATTTTAAAATAAGTGTCACAAGTAAACCGTTTGTATCCAAATTGAAAATAGTTTTCTTACATTCAAGAAAAATGAAAAGTGTTTATATTAATTTTCTCGAGGAAAGTTATCCAAATCTTCCACAGTAATATTTCCTTACCCCATGATTTCATGATTTCTATCTGTGGAATATGCTAACAGATATTTAGAAGTTTTAAAAGATGTTTCCAATCTCTGGATGAAAATTTGTTAAACAGCAGTTCTTCATCTCTCCTAAATAATTATGTTTAATGATGAATGTCATTATTTTAAAGTACAGTGTCAGCCTAAATTTTTGACTCAAGTCTGGGTCACAATAAGTAAATTAATCACCCAGTTGGAAGGCTCTTCCTACTCTTTTGCATTTCGCACTTCAGTTGTGGGATGAGTTATTAACTTTATGTACTGTGCTTAAAAGGTGTGCTGGAGGATGGTTACCCACAGATATGTTGCAAGTCATAGACTTATTTAAATGGAAGTGTAAAACACAAAATGAAAAACATTTTTATGGAGTGTATATTTAAGTGCTACAAAAAGTTGGGCAGTCATATGGTAGAAAATGCAACAAATTGTTTTTTCCAAGAGGTTGGCAATCTTTTTAACCCTGTCCCTGCTGGCCGAGTATTGTCAACAGATTTGAAATATTTAAGTGAATGTAAAAGAAAGATCTCATTTTGTTTGGCATGTTAATATGAATGGTTTTGTTAAGGAATATTAATATTTTTATTCCTAACTGGTACAAATTATGCAGAAAAATAAAGGTGTAGACTGCCTGCAAATGTTCTTGGCAGTTAAGCTCAAATACCCAGAGTTTGCCCAAGTAGCTCTGTAATGTATTTGGGCACCTACCAAGAGCATAGATGCTGAAAAATATTTTAGCAAATACAATTTCATTGTAAGTGACAGGAGAACACAAATGACAGAACAAAATATTGAGTACATTCTATGATTTCATTCAACAGTGTTGCTGATTCATGAACTTGCATGACAGGTTTTTTTTTCTTTGTGTGTGTATTTTCACTTTATTATTCTAGTTTTACATCAGTATAAATCTTTTTTCTGTGTTATGCTTCAGGCTGTATCACTTTTTCTATTATTTCTGTGTTACTTTAACCTATATTAATTTAATTTAAAATGAATGCACAGTCTACTTTATCGATTTTTATCTTACTATTAACCTTTCTCAAACGTAATTTTAGTTTCACATTAATGTTATATCAAAAGATGTTTAGCAGTATTATTCCATATTATATATATTTTTCTCCAAAATGCTATAAAATGTATAAAGGCTACAAAATGCTAAATGTTCAAATCAAAATGCTAAAAATCACCACCCCTAATTATTACATATAGTGTTCATTTAAGTTGCCACTAGGTGGGACTGATGCTAATGAACATGTTGGCTATCAATTGACCTGGTGAAGTAGTTTGAACCCATCCATTGATCATATTTATGATGCTGCGATGGCCTTCTGACCCTAACTAGGCAGGTTCGATCCTGGCTCAGTCCAATGGTATTTGAAGGTGCTCAAATACGTCAGCCTTGTGTCGGTAGATATACTGGCACGTAAAAGAACTCCTGCAGGACTAAATACCAGCACCTTGGCGTCTCCGAAAACCATAAAGGTAGTTAGTGGGATGTAAAGCAAATAATATTATTATTATTCATGAGGTATATTTTGGGCTTATGCCGTGTAATTAATTATAAACACACTCTATGCGTTTCAAAAGGAACCTTGCCTTTCTTCATCAGGAGACAACAGAGAAATGAAACGACACATTAAAGGTTGCTAGGAGAAAGCAACAAGGAACTTGAAATGGTGCCCTAAGATGTAAAAGGGACGCCATTTTAGCCCCATGTTAGAGACAATGAAAGGCAACAGTAAAGCATTACTCCCTAACGGTTCTGATGATAGGTAGCCATGATTCACTGAGGTTGTAACCTCTATCGCGGTTGAGATTATGTGGGTGTTTATATATTTCAACCAACTCCCTGATAATTCTTGGGCAATTACAACCTCCGTGAATCATGGCTACCTATAATCAGAACGATTAGGGAGTAATGCTTTACTGTTGCCTTTCGTTGTCTCTAGCATGGAGCTAAAATGGAGTCCCTTTTACATCTTAGGGCACCATTTCATGTTCCTTGTTGCTTTCTCCTAGCAACCTTTAATGCATCGTTTCATTTCTCTGTTGTCTCCTGATGAAGAAAGGCACTTCCTTTCGATACGCGTAGAGTGTGTTTATAATAAATTACACAGCATGCCCAAAATATACCTCATGAATAGTTACACGGGCCGTGAAAGTCTAATGATAACATTTTTTATTATTATTATTATTATTATTATTATTATTATTATTATTATTATTATTATTATTATTATTATTATTATTAAATTTATGATACCCTGTAAACAATGTTGCCAGACCTGCTAAATCACCCATAGAGTTTCTGGTGAACTGCTGAAAACAAAAAAATATATATATGGTAGACAACTCCCTTGTTTCTTGTTATTTCAAAGCTTATTTTCAATTAAACTTGAACAGACAACAGGGAATGGAAATCTACTTGTAAGTATAGTGTAACAATAGACCACGAAATAATATTCTAGAAATCTCCATTAATGTGTCATGAGCTGCCAGTAAAACTTTTTTTTTCACACAGTTTAACTTACCACCGGTCAGGGATGAGGTGAGATGAAATGATTTGGCTTTTATGGATGGATGCCCTTCCTGACTCCAACCTCAGTTGGGACTATGTGTAAGTAAGGATAGTATCCTGCTTCACAGAATTTTCACTGAGCACACTCACAACGTTTTAAGCAAGCCTCAGGCCTATGGCAGTAATGGAGTCCCACTTCCACTTGACAGGCAAGGGACTTACCACATTTTTCAAACAGCATTTTTCAGCAACAAAGGTGGGTGATACTCTGGATGGGAATGTTCTCATTATGTTCTGGTGTACCTCCCCAGTTGTATGTTCAAGTACAAGGACTCGACTAAGTGGTATGTTCCGAGCTGTCAGTGGAGAGATGGCGTGGGAGGACATCAGTAGACGAATAAGTTTGGATGGTCTTTAAAAGTAGGAAAGATCACAATATGAAAATAAAGTTGGAATTCAAGGGGACAAATTGGGGCAAATATTCGTTTATAAGAAGGGGAGTTAGGGATTGGAATAACTTACCAAGGGAGATGTTCAATAAATTTCTTTGCAATCATTTAAGAAAAGGCTAGGAAAGCAACAGATAGGGAATCTGCCACCTGGGCGACTGCCCTAAATGCAGATCAGTAGTGATTGATTGAAAAAAATTGAAATTGACTCCGTGGAAACAGCTTGGCAAACGAAATGGAATTCGATGGGGAACTATTAATGTCAATAGGGATTATGGAAGAAAGAAAGTAGAACTGGTTGAGTCAGCAAAGAGGATGCATCTGGATGTGTTAGGAGTTAATGATATATGTGTAAGGAGAGATAATGATTCATTTAGGTGAAAATGTAGTAAGCAGCTTGACCTATGCTAACAACTTAGTCTTATTGGCAGATTGTGCTGAAAGCCTGCAGTCTGTGTTGGAACTTGAAAATAGGTGCAATGAGTATGTTATGAAATTTAGCCTAGACTAAAGTGATGTCAGTAGGTAAGAAACATAAGAGAATTGAATGGCGGGTTGGCACACCTATACCTTCTAGGTATTCCCATATTTTCTCCCTAGGCACACTGTCATAGGCCTTCTCGATGTCCATAAAAACCATCACTAAGCTCTTTCTATAACCATATTTAAATTACCATTACTGGTAACTTGTATAATTATTTTATTGCAAATAGCCATGACCCTGGTGGAACGTTTCCCTTGTTAGAAAGTTTGTTCTTGGTTTACTGAGATAATATTAATTGTATCGCTTGTTTATAGAATTTTATGTGATCGGTCGGTCCAATTGAATGTACTAGGAAACCGAAGAATGAGGTAGTTTCTTGTTGCTTTCTTGTCTGTGCCAGATGGTGCTATTACATATCAGTTTACCAAACCCACTCGCATGTACATAGCAACTGATCATACCTACGATACCCCTTCACATCATTCATTACAGGGACTAGCTGAATGAAATGGTGTTAGCAGCACCACTGTTACTTTTGTATTGTCAAAACCATGGATGAGACTGAGACATATTGATGAAAGTAGTGAATTTGTTCTGGCCCATATCACTATATCCTACCAGTGATAGATCTGGGCTGTGTAGAATTGTTAAGATTAGCATTTGTAATAATTGCTGAAGATATATGTTCTTAGGTAACAATAAATGACAGTTATTTTCTCTTTAATGAGTTTTGTGATTATATGAGATTGAAAATGATACAGATTAATATTCAGTTTTATGATAAAGTTCTAAAGTAGTGGTCATAAAATGCAATTTTGTAAGATTTGTCCCTAAACACAGACAAGTAGAAGTAAGGCATCACAACTTACTCCTTCTGGCTTAACTCCATCACTTAGCTTAGAAGAGGTAATCAGCAGCAGACTCATACTTTAATTCAGTGCTGAGTAGAGATTACACTATCTTATGAAATGATGGTTTTAAAACCACAAAAGCATGTGTTCGGGGTGAAATATTTTTTTCTGTAATCATAACGAGAACATGAAATTAACCTTGCTCTAAAATACTCTGGCGGAAATAAAAAGTCCAAACACAAAGAAGGGATTGTGCTAGGTTAACGAATGTTGGTAGGCGTGTTTATACATCTGAAAGATGACATTGATTCAGATTTCCCACAAATTGCATTAGCGTGGTGCTAGTAGTGGCTCCATCACGTTGCATATCAGGTTTGCTTTAAATATGGAGTGACTGTGAGTGGGTCAGGAATTCCTTTACGACGACGAAGAGGCCAGTATCAACAGCTCACTGCGGACAATCGAGGCCATATAATAGGGCTACGTGAAGGTGGATTTTCCTTCCGAACTATTGCAGAATGACTTGCAAAGAATGTCTCCACTGTGCATGCGTGCTGGTAGCAGTGCTCATGAGAAAGTATGCTCGTAAGAAGACCGGGCTTCAGATGTCCCCGTGGCACTACTGAGAGGGAGGACCGCCGTATTCGGTGTGTGGCTGTGGCGCAGCGGACTGCGTCTGCAGCAGTAATTCGAGCAGCAGTTGGCACCACAGTGACGCAACGAAATGTTCGAAATCGGTTACTTGAGTGGTATTAAGCGAAAGCTCATTGGAAGATGGAGTGGAGGTCTGTTGTGTTTTCTGATGAAAGCCGGTTCTGCCTTGGTGCCAATGAGGCCGTGTATTGGTTGGAAGGAGGCCAGGTGAGCACCTGCATTCCACCTGTCTGTGGCGTCAACACACTGTACCTACACCGGGAGTTCTGGTCTGGGGAGCACTTTCCTGTGACAGCAGGAGCACTCTCGTGGTTATCCCATGCACCCTGACTGCAGATGTGTGTTCGTCTGGTGATTCGACCTATTTTGCTGCCATTTATGAACAGCAGTCCTGGGGGTGTTTTCCAACAGGATAATGCATGCCCCCATGCCACTGTTGTAACCCAACGTGCTCTACAGAATGTCAAGATGTTGCCTTGACGGTATTAACCGTCCCTGTATTGACCGACCATGTGCAACAGGAATGGAACTCCATCGCACAAGCTGACATCCAGTGCCTGTACGACACAATGCATGCACATTTGCTTGCCTGCATTCAACAGTCAGGCGATTATACTGGTTATTAATGGATCAGCATAGCACATTTGCGATGGCTTTTCTCGCGTGGATATTAACCTGTAGTCTTGTACCTTTAATATATTACCTCAGCAAATATATTGCCAAAATTTCCATATTCTATATTCCTTATTGCATGGTGTTTGGATATTTTTTTTTCCACCAGTGTATTAATGGGTGTCAACAGCAGTAATATGAAATGACAGTATGTGTCATGTCACAAAGGTCTTTACTTAATTACTGGTAAGTTTGTCATTTAGTGAACATGCAAAGTGCAAGAAATTAATATTGTGTGCTCACAGAATGTTTTCAGTTATAATGTTTTAGGCTTTTACTCATACTCTTGTTAAAATGGATACTGTTTCCTGGCAAGTGTTATGGTCAAACTATGTAATTACGATGCATAATTAAGTGCAAAATAGGAAGTCAAGTTTCCAGTTAGTAAGGAAGAAAATAAAGTAAAAGAACACTACAACAAGCACTAAACTAACTTGTGCTGTTGGGATTCTAGTAGTATCTCCTATCAGTTAATATTATTGTATTATAGATATGAAAATGTGCTTTACATTCAGTTGAAAGATAGATGATCTGTAGGTCATGTTATGCCTTGTTGTATATTTCAGTGTATCCCTAGCGTGTTGTTTGTATAATGGTTTGAGCTTGCTCTCGTATAAACAGTTGTGTTTTCATGACTGTTTAAACATATTCTTTTTACAGTCTGGTAAAATAAATAAAATCTTTTTGTATCTTAATGCTGTATTGTTATCTTGAGGCCCCAAGAGATGAATTTCTCTTTATTAAGGTAATGTAATCAGTACATCTAGACAAACTGATTTTAAATCTGAAGAAAATGGCATGCGTAATTTTCAACTATACGAATCATCGTGTTGGACAGATGTTAAAAAATTACCATATAAATTATTATGCTTTAAAGTAATTGAATCCTTAAAAATGTTACCGAAAATTTTCACTATTTAGTTTTGTGTCATAGCAAGTTATTTTGTGATGCGACCATACACTTCATATCTGCTTCTCAAACTCTGGAGAGGAGACCATTTGCTATCCGTACCTTTATAAGTAGGTTATATCTCTCACTAAAGTGAGGTATGCATAGTTGGTAAATAGCCTCCTTTCTTTCTTTTATGTGAACTGCTTACTCATTTTGCAGAGTTGATTTGTCGTTCCATTGTGAGTAATAGTAAAATATTTCTGCTAGAATTAACTACAAGTCAATTTCTTTGATACAAACTGAAACAGATGCTTGAACTAATATCTCTAAGGCCGGCATTACACTATCAAAGGACTTGGATAACAAATTTGATCAAATAATTTGATCAATGTTTGACTCCATGTTATAATCAAAGATATGCTATTACACTACATCAAATATCTTGGACAAACTCCTCAGTCTTCTTTCCGAGCAGGCTGTCGATCTAGTTGCAAGTGCGTATGCAGCCTTAATTATGGGACAATTGCGAAGAAAAGCAAGAAAAGAAAGACACAAGAAAAGTCCTGTAAGTTTAGAAGAGTGGCTGGCAGTAACTCTTCATAGAAAAATAAACATTCCTAGGACCCAATACATGGCTGAAAAGATGAAGGTAATTGCTGATATTATTTTATGTTTGTAGTTATAACACTAAGATTCACTAGTTATAGATAATAAAATGTAATAATGTCAAAAATCACCTTAATCTTTTCAGTCAAGTATTGTGTCCTGAGAATGTTTTTTTTTTTTTACTGTAATGATCTGCAAGTTCATTTGCCATACTTCCTTAATCACAATTCTCTGTGTTATAATGTGTGGACTTTGTGTTATACAACAACTCTTTCTCAGTGTACAATGCAATAAGCAGTTTCACTGCAGCAATGCTCCAATTTAATTATTTGCCATTTTACCAGGTTATCTTTCAGCTTTATCACACAATCTTTGATCAGATATAACAACAGGGAGAAACTCGTCAAAGATTGATCCAAAATGGTTTTCATCCAAGTTCTTTTATCAAAGATGATCAAATTCCTTTGATAATCTTTTATCAAAGATTATCAAATTTCTTTGATCCAAGTTATTTGAATCCAAGTTCTTAATTGTGTAATACTGGCCTAATGATCTTCCAGGTAGGATCTCCATTGTTGTTCAGTTTCACATATTGAGGGATACAACAGCTCTGGCAAAGGAAGAAAATTAAATTTTACTCTTATTGTTAAAGCATAATATGTTCTAAAGCTGATGAATCACTGCTTGGCAAGATGGCTGTGCACTTTGGGTCATGTATCTGCGAGCTTGAATTTGGGAGATAGTGGTTTCGAACCCCACTGTCGATAGCCCTGAAGATGGTTTTCTGTCGTTTCCCATTTTTACACGTGAAAATGCCAGGACTGTATCTTAATTAAAGTCGTGGTTGCTTCCTTTCCATTTCTAGCCCTTTCCTATCCCATTGTTACCGTAAGACCTACCTGTTTCAGTGTGACATTTAAAAAATATATACAGTATACGATGGCAAATCAAATATAAACAGGAATTAGTTTTTAAAACTTTTTGCATCAACCAAAAAAATATGCATATAGAGATCACTTTTCTACATAGTGTCCTGCCTTTGATACACATTTTCTCCATTGAATTGGTAAGTTTTGATGCTGTCCTGATAGAAAGAAGAAGGACGTGTGCAGAGCCAATTGCGCATGAACTCTTCTACACTTGCATCATCATCGAACCTCTGTCCTCCTAGGTCTTGATTGAGTGGTCCAAACAAATGCTAGTCGCAGGGCAATAAATCTGGACTGTACAGAGGGTGTTCCAGAGGTGTCAGTGAATTTCCTCCAGTTTTACCCATATTAAAGTAGCAGTATGCGGCCTTGCATTGTCATGGAGAAGAATGACATTTCGGATTGGTTGCCGGCGTTGCTTGTTGTGTGTTGTGATACGCAGCTTTTGTTTCATCCAAAAGGCAACAGTAATAGGCTGCATTAATTGTCCTTTGTTCATGAAGAAAATCCACCAGCAAAACGCTTGCGGAGTCCCAGAAAACGATTGCAAACGCCTTTCCAGCAGATGGGCATGTTTTGGCCTTGACTGGACCTGCTTTGTCTCTTCGCCACCACTCCATGCTTGCTTGCTTTCAGTCTGGAGTGTAATGATGCACCCAAGTTTCATCACAAGTCACAATACGATGCAAGAAATAATCTCCTTCTTCCTCGTAGAGACACAGGAGTCTCTGACAAACTTCCTGCCATAAAGTTTTTGTTCCTGGTTGAGGAGACGAGGAACCCACCTGGCAGACAATTTTCTGAAATGGAGTTCATCTCAGATGATGGTTTGAACACTTCATAACTTATTCCTTCGGCTAAAACAATTTGCGAAATTATTCGCCGATCTTCACGGCAGCAATGTTGTCTGCAGTGATGATTGTCCGTGGTCTCATTTCATGAGGTTCATTTTCCACAGCTTCTCTTCCTGCTACAAAGTTTTTAGCCCACTCACACACTTGAGTCTGCGAAAGTGTTTCTTTCCCAAACTGTGCGTGGAACCATCTCAAAATTTCTGAAGGTTTGGTGCCCTCTTTTGTGAGAAATTTGATAATGATGTGTTGTGCAACAGACGTGTGCACCTCTTGCTCACTCATGGCGTACTGAAGCAGCCCAGCTCTCCACCGCCGTTCGCGTGTACAAACTCCTTCTCTGGACACCCCCACCAACATCGTGGCAAAGCCCCGCCTCAGAATTATTATTAACAGCAGCGGTACATTCAAATTCCCATTGATCCATCTATATTTTAGGAACTACATTCTCACAGTCTGGCTCCATGGCTGAATGCTCAGCATATTGGCCTTTTGGTCCTCAGCGTCCCAAGTTTGATTCCTGGCTGGGTCAAGAAATTTTAAGCGTAAACCATTAATTCCCTTTGCTCGGGGAATGAGCGTTTATACTGTCCCCAACGTCTCTGCAACTCATGTACCATACACAACACTATACTCCACCACACTTACTTACTTACATGGCAGACGCCGCCCACCCTCGCCAAGGGTCTACCATACAAGGGCTGCACCAGGATAGCAATAGTCACACAAAATTATTATTATTATTTCTCATGACCTGGTCTGTGTATCATTTAGCACCAGTATGAACTTTGATTACTTTATTTAGACCAACGTAATTGAAATGAAAATCCATAGCCTGTTTCCAGCCATTTGACCAGGTCAGGAATGTAATGAATGAAGCCCCCATCTACTGGCAAGGATAGGAATTGTGCTGGCTGCTGGAGCATGTCATTCTCCTCTGGGGCAATAATAATAATCGTCTCAGCTACAGTTTGCAGACATTTCAATTTGACGCCATCTGGCTGTCTGCTCATCAATTTTGACATTCCGTTTTTCTCTAGTCCTACTAGATGGCAGACCGAGTAAACCGAAACTCTCTTGGACATCTATGGCTGAGATTTAATTAATTTTGTTGGGTAAACACCAAATGTGTCACCAGAGATCTTTTACATGCTGACATCATACAACATGGAGTGTCGAATGGACTTTTTTCCGCCCTTGAAATATCCGACTACCTCTGCAGGGTTTGACCCCGCTGTCTTGGGATCCGGAGGCTGACACTCTACCACTGATCAACAGACGTGGGTCTCTGGGGCAAAGATTAATGACTGACAGATGAAATGAAATTATATTGGAGAGAGTTGCTGGAATGAAACATAACAGGGAAAACCGGAGTACCTGGAGAAAAACCTGTCCCGCCTCTGTATTGTCCAACACAAATCTCAGATGGAGAGACTAGGATTTGAACCATTGAACCCAACAGTGGGACGGCGTGCTGCCACCTGAGCCACGGAGGCTAGTTAGACCGACATACTGGGTAAAAAATAAGCGGAAGATGGGCTCGGCAACAAGTAGAAATATTGATTTCTATGGAACACCAGAAATGATCTTCAGATACCGGTACTGCGAGTGATTTTTACTGTAATATATTACATCAAAGATAAACAGAAAAAAAAATAGCCTGTGGGTAAACAGTGACATTTTCTTATTTTTTTAATCCATAATAATTTTCAGGAAATTGCAGATTTAATTCTAAGAGCTGAAATTGAAGTTCTAAGAAAAATATATGTATCATGTAGTGTTTGTATACATTAGCAAGAATTCTGATATTCAGTACAAAATGTCAAAAAAAAAATTCTTGCTTATGTGTTTCTGTGATTCATAAGCTCTCGAATTCATAGTTTATTAGTTTATGGAGCTTTGTTGTGATATTAAGTTATCCTGACAAGAAATTTTATGTATCTTTTCAGACTCAGCAGTGGTACTTAACAACCAAAGATCTTGGAATGAAGATAACTTTCGGTTTCCTTCGTCCTTGTCATATGGAAATGATGGTGAAAGACTGTTAGATGAGATAATGAACCAGCCTTTCATACCTCAAAACTTAAACCAACTCTTTGTCTGTCCTCAGTGTAGTAAAGTTTACCGAGCGAAGAACTCTCTCAAAAGACATATATCTGTTGAGTGTGGTAAGGAACCACAGAACATCTGCCCATATTGCTCTCGTAAGATAAAACATAAACATGATCTTGTGGTCCATATGAGAAACTATTGTCCTGTTTTAAAGAAAACTGGTGGTGAAGCTGGATTTCAGTGAAGAATTATTTATTTATTATATTTATTTTATAACTTCCACTCTTAACTGTATCAGTCCTTGCACTTTGTTAAGGGTTGGATTCTGAAGTTTTAAGAGAAGTATTGAACCTCATAGATTGACATGCAAGGAGAAAGTACCAACCAAAATTGTTGATTAATTGTTATATATGTAAATTACTGTATCTTATATTTGTTACATATTGAAAATAAAGTTGATGTTGGTAGTATGTTTGCCTTCAGTCTATATATATTTCTCTTTTCACTTACCAAAAACAGCTTTTTTATTTTCTTGTCATTCAGCTCAGTTTTTCTCTACTGAGACATATTTATTCTTTACAGAGCTGTCATTTAACCCAGTCAATGTCAAACCCATACATGTATGTTTCTATACAGAGTTTGCATTGTCAAATCCATGAAATATTGCTTGTATGTTTGTATTGAAGTATATGATCCTGAAGTTGAAGGAAATTTCTGAACAGGGATATTTCATGCTGATGTATTTTTTGTTCTCTAGTAGAGAATGAAATATCTTTTGAAGAACAGAGCATAGTATCTGGAATAGTCAATGATAACATTAAATGTTTTTATGGGATATGTGCTACAGTAATGCGCATTTGGTCAATTAAAATGATGACATATATTTGGAAGAATAATTGGGAAATATGTTTGTTTGTGTTGTGAGTGTAAAATTTAAGGAAATCCCGGGCAAAAGAGGAAGTCTTATTTTGTGTATGTAAGGAATGATGTAAGACTGTAATGTTCCATGCATTGAAGAATAACTTAATGTGTTGATTATTTTAGGCAATTTTTGGCAAAGCCACTGGTGAAGCTGGATTCTCAAAATTCTCAACAGATAATTTTTTCTTTAATAAGTTGACTAAGGGCAATAATTAGATGATACACATAGCATTCAAAGGGTTATGATTGGCCATGCTGTATACTGTCAGAATCATTTGTAAATTAGTTACATGGCCTACAGAGAGGGCTATTGCAGGTCTTTCAAGTGGCGCTCATGGGAAACCTGCATATCTGAATTATAACATTATCATATATTTCCTTGAGATTGAAAGTGAAGGAATAGAAATAAGGTAGAAATTCTTTAAACCGAGCTCGATAGCTGCAGACGCTTAAGTGCAGCCAGTATCTAGTAATTGGGAGATAGTGGATTCGAACCCCACTGTCGGCAGCCCTGAAGATGGTTTTCCATGGTTTCCCATTTTCACACCAGGCAAATGCTGGGGCTGTACCTTAATTAAGGCCACGGCCGCTTCCTTCCCGTTCCTAGGCCTTTCCTATTCCATCGTCACCATAAGACCTATCTGTGACGGTGCGACTTAAAGCAAAAAAAAAAACAAAAAAAAAAAAAAAACCTTTAATCTAAGAGTATCCCCAGATTATACTTTAACATCTAAAATAGACTATTGTAGATGTTATACAGGTGGTCCTGTAACCCAGACATGTACAAGAGTGATCTCTTCCAACAGAACAAAGCACATATTTATTATTTCCCTTCCTCTTGTAGTGAGAGTGGCTTTCCTTTCCTCTTCGAGTGAGAGTGGCTGATGGCATGCTAGGAGAATACAGCTCAAGAAATTAAATGTTTTTAATGAATCATTGTGTTTTTCTTTGAGGAGGTAACTCTAAGTAAACCTCTGGCTGAATAATTGATCAGGCAAATATTATTTATTTTTTATTCTTCTTGCTTCCGAATTTGGCCAACTGTGGACCGCGTGAAACAATGCTTTCTGGCCAGTCTTCTTCTTTTCTCTTCCCAGAACTACTTCATTCGTTCACTCTTTATTTTTCTCTGCTCATCAGATATTATAAATTTGGGCCTGTTCTTCCGCTGCTCTTCATAGGATTTGTGGTCATCTACTCGAGTTTTGAACTTCTTTCTGTTGAGGATCAATTCTGGTGTTATTTTAATTTCTTCTGCGTCCTTCTTAACCTCTTCCACCCATTTCGTTCTCCTCAATCCAATTATATATTTAAATATTCTTTTAGTCAGGCAGTTATCATTCATTCTGATGAGATGTCCGTAAAATTTCAGCCTTCGTTTTCGCATTTTGTCCGTGATCTTTTCGGAATACTTGTAGATATCCTCATTTCTCCTTTTCCTCCATGTCCCATCCATCGTTTTATGAGGTCCAAGAATTTTCCTCATAATTTTCTTTTCCTTCTTCTCGATTTCTTTCAGTTCCCCTTTTTAAATCAAGATAAGGCATTCTAAACCGCACAGCCCCTCTGGTTTTACAACAACGTTGTAATGTTTATTTTGGCTTTGTAGGATATTCCCCGTTTATTGTACCTGTTCTCTGTCAGTTTGTAGGCCAGTTTCAGTTTTCTAGCTCTTTCCTTGTTTGCCTCCTTATCTAGTCCATAGGGTTGGATCAGTTCTCCCAAATACTTAAACTGTTCTACTCTTCTAATCTTTTCGCACTTCACTTCCATGCTACCGAGCTCGATAGCTGCAGTCGCTTAAGTGCGGCCAGTATTCAGTAACCGGGAGATAGTGGGTTCGAACCCCACTGTCAGCAGCCCTGAAGATGGTTTTCCGTAGTTTCCCATTTTCACACCAGGCTGTACTTTAATTAAGGCCATGGCCGCTTTCTTCCCATTCCTAAGCCTTTCCTATCCCGTCGCCATAAGACATATCTGTGTCGGTGCGACGTAAAGCAAATAGCAAGTAGCACTTCCATGCTTTTCTCTCCCTGACGTCGGTACTCCATGTACTTCGTCTTTTTGTAGGAGTCTTTGAGACCTGTTTTCTTCGCAATGTCATGAAGAAGCTCCAGCATCTTTGAGTATCCTCTCTGTTTTGTGCTAAGAGAGCAAGATCAGCAAAAACTAGACATTTAATTTCCAAGTTTTGTCCCTTGCGCCCAAGATGAATTCCCTGTATGCCTTCTACTTTCAGAGAGTTTTCCCGGGTTCTTATGACTTTCTCCAATACAGTGTTAAACAGGATGGGTGGTAATCCATCTCCTTGTCTGACTCCTGTCTTTATTTGAAATGGATCAGAGATTTCTCCAACGAATTTAATTTTTGAGATGGTGTCTGTCAGGGTTTGTTTTATTATTTCTCTTGTTTTCCTGTCGATTCCAAACTCTTCTAGGTCATTAAATAATGTCTGTCTATCAATTGAGTCATATACTTTTTGGAAATCGACGAAGATTACCATTGTGTTCTGGCCCCTCAATGCTCTAGTCCTTAGAATACCCTTGAGATTGAATATCTGTTCTGTACAAGACCTCTCTTTCCTGAAACCAACTCGGTATTCTCCATTGAGGGAGTCTATTTGTTCTTTGACTCTGTTCAGTAGCACTTTGGAGAATATTTTGTACGCGACTGAAAGTAAAGAGATACTTCTGTAGTTATTAATATCCATTCGGCTACCTTTCTTGTGGAGCGCACATTTCCAATAGTTCGGAATCCATTCAGTTTTCCAAATCTCTTTTATGAGGTGATGTATTCTTTCTGCAGCCACTTCTTCTCCGATTTTCCACATTTCTGCCACAATGCCATCTTCACCTGGTGCTTTGTTGTTTTTAAGCTCTCTGATTATACATTTTACCTTATCTAGACTTGGTGGTTTGGAATTTGGATTCTCATTGGATAGTTTCAGGGTAGGCAATCTTTCATGCGGTTCTTCACAGGAGCAGCGTTTGGAAGTAGTCAGCCAGGAGCTGGCAGTTTTCTTTATCATTTGTTGCTATGGTACCGTCTGTTCGCCCGAAGCACAGATTCGGTGGTTGGTATCCCTTTAGGTCGTCTTTGAAGGTTTTGTAGAACTCCCTGGTGTTGTTCTTTTTAAATTCCTCTTCTAGCTTCTCTATCCTATTCCTGTCATTTTTTCTCTTCTCTGTTCTTATGATCCTAGCTGTTCTCTTCCTTGCTTCCTGGAAGTCTTCCAAGTTCTCGCTGTTGCTGTTCGAATGCTATCTCTTCCAGGCCTTTAGTCTGCTTTCTAATGCATCGTCACATTCGTTCCACCATCTATATTTCAATTTCCTCGGAGGATTCCCCAAACCTTCAGCAGCTTTGTTCATGGAATCTCTGATTTCATCCCAGTTGGTCATCCTTAGTTTGAAGAAGTTCTGCTGGTATTCCAATTTATTCTGCTCCAGAGTCTCTATATTGATCCTGGGCTTCCTTTGCCGTCTCGGTTTAGATCTATTCGGCTGGAATCTTACTTGTATCTAAGAGAGACAGTGATCCAAATCAATGTTCAGGCTTTTCCTTACTTTGACATTTAGGATTTCTTTCTGGTTTTGTGCTCTTATTGCGACATGATCAATCTGAAATTCACCCAACATTGTATTAGGAGAGACCCAAGTTTTCTTTTTAATGGGGAGTGGGGAGAGCTTTGAAATATGTGGACATGAGTCTCAGGTTGAATTGTCTACAGTAGGCAATCAGTCTTTCACCATTTCTGTTCGTTCTTCTGTGTGCTGGGTGTTCTCCCACGACTTTTCTATGTTTCTTTTCTTTGCCTATCTGAGCGTTGAAATCCCCGACCAAAACCTTTACATGATGATATGGAATTTTGGAAGTTATATCTTCAAGAGTTTCCCAAAATTCATCCACCTTTTCTGGACGTTTCCTGTTATATTCATTTATAGGGGCATGTGCGTTGATGATTGTGTAAGCTTTGTTGCCAGATCTAAAGGAGAGAAGTGAGAGCCTCTCTGTTGGTGAGATGAAGTTCATGACGACTCAGTAATGCTCCTTTTGACTACAAAAGCCGTTCCTAGAATTGGTATGTTAGAGTTGTTTCTTATGGCAGGTTTTCATCATCATCATCATCATCATTATTATTATTATTATTATTATTATTATTATTATTATTATTATTATTATTATTATTATTATTATTATTATTATTATTATTATTATTATTATTCACATGTCACTTGCTGTGGTGGTTCACTGATCGGAAGATGGACTGTTGCCAAGTTCCAAGTTCTCCCGACCTTTATTGGTGTGATAGAAAGTTTCTTGTCATGTGGAAGTGTTCAGAATGACAGTCTTCTTCATTTGTGGGAGTGTAGAGGCGATGTCCAAATCCTCCAGGTGTTATTGCAGCTTACTGTGTGCAAGTCCTCTAGCACAGATGACTAAAGGCCTCACTGTTGCCAGGTCCATTTCTCACATATTTTGAATATTTGCTGTGAGGTCAGTGTACTTTTTCAATCTTCTGGACATAGGCCTGGTGGACATTGTAATCTGAAGGGACTGTCACATCCCGCAGAGATGTTTCTCAACAAAGGCCATATCTGGCCTGATTGATCTTATGATCCTATCTCTCTGCAGATATCGGTTCCAGTACAGTGAACCTTTTGTTATCGAACACATCAGATAGTCTGTACTCTTAATAAGGAATTTTCTCATCTATAAGTCCCGACTTGATTCCCAGCTCTTAGTGCACAATTTTCGCTACCTCATCATGCTGATGAGTATATTCTTTACCTGTGCTGGCATTACGTGCGCTCACAATATACTCCACCATCTCAGCTGTTTCTCTGAATCTCCTGCATCTGTCATTCACTTCTTTCTCTAAGATGTAGTTGCGGTAGTTACGAGTACTTATGACTCTAATCTGGATTGCTATCAAGAACCTTTCTGTTTCTCCATGGAGGTAGCCAGAGAGAGGACCTCAATTTGTCAACGTATGGTTGACTTAGGTGGTAAGGATATGGACCATAGAGTTGTTGTTGTTGTTATTATTATTATTATTATTATTATTATTATTATTATTATTATTATTATTATTATTATTATTATTATTATTATTATTTGCCTCTGTGGTGGGGTAATGGTTAGTGTGATTAGCTGCCATCCCTGAATATCTGGGTTCGATTCCCAGCCCTGCCACAAAATTTGAAAAGTGATACGAGGGTTGGAACGGGGTCCACTCAGCCTTGAAAGGTCAACTGAGCAGTGGGGGATTCGATTCTCACCTCAGCCATCCTCGGAAGTGGTTTTCTGTTGTTTCCCACTTCTCTTCCAGGCAAATGCCAGGATGGTACCTAACTTAAGGCCATGGCCATTTTCTTTTCCTTCCCTCTTCCTTGTCTATCCCTTCCAATCTTCCCATCCTTCCACAAGGCCCCTGTTCAACATAGCAGGTGAGGCTGCTTTTGCGAGGTATTGGTCCTGCTCCCCAGTTGTATCCCTAAACCAAAGTCCTATGCTCCAGGACACTCTCCTTGAGGCGGTAGAGGTGGAATCCCTCACTGAGTCCGAAGGAAAAACTAACCCTGGAGGGTGAACTAAGTAAGAAAGCTTAATATTGTTATTATGTGCTTAAAGTATTGTTATATTTTGCCTGCTCTAAACTTGACATTTATCCTGGAAATTTTTTTGATATAAAGTCATAATGTTTCAACATTCTAGTAATTATTTAATCACTGAAAGCATTTAGTGAATTTTTAGAAAAAATATTTTGAAGCACTGTAAAGTTTGTTGAGTGAATGCTGTATGAGGGTTGGTAATCTCCTCTTCCTTCCTACTCCTTTAAACATCAATCACCAGCACTGCCATAATTGATACCACTTTAATTCAATATAAATTGATATATCCAAACGAACTGCTCATTTCAAGTTTTTACAATGATGAACTTTATTTTTATAAATCTGTAGTGTGATATGAATTTAGAATCAATGGCTCATCATTGTAACTATTAATTAATTGGACCGAGCGAGTTGGCCATGCTTTTAGGGGCGCAAGGCTGTGAGCTTGCATTTGAGAGATCGTGGGTTCAAACCCCACTGTTGGCAGTCTTGAAGATGGTTTTCCGTGGTTTCCTATTTTCACACCAGGCAAATGCTGAGCTGCACCTTAATTAAGGCCATGGCCGCTTTCTTTCCACTCCTAGCCCTTTCATATCCCTTTGTTGCCATAAGACCTATTTGTGTTGGTGCAGTGTAAAGCAACATGTAAAAAAATTTAATTGACATAATATTTACCTCTTATTTGTGATAGCTTACCTGATGGCAGTGATCATTAAGGCAACAAGTCTATATGGTCTGACACTAAGGTTTGCTGGTTTGAACCCCGCTGGTGGAGTAAACTTTCACCACTAGAATGTTGGTTGGCAGGGTAGGAGAGGTGGTGGTACACAATTTCTGTTTACTAGATTGCATGCCAAAATCATGGATTCAATTCCAAACCCTTCTGCAGTGTTCATATGGAGTGAGGGCATGACACTGTTGATGGTGATTTATCCATAAGATGGAGACGTTAAGCCTTGAGCAGACTCCTTTGTATTATTAGAAGGAATAGGCTATGTGCTGATGCCGGGTTTCACCTTCTTGCTACCTCATAATCATCATCCCACATCTAGACACACAGGTTACCCACAGGTATCAAATAGAAAGACACTAGGCGAGCCAAACATGTCCTTGGAGGCTCCTGGCACTAAACCTACATGAAAACCACCTATCATTGTCTTTAACTAGCCAGAAGATATTTGAGGTGGTGATCATATCCAAGTATCCTCGAATGTTGAAAGTACTCCTGAATGAAAAAGTCGCAATGCTTTATTACTGACTGTAATGAAGTCTTCAAGTTGAGTATCCACCGGCATTTTAGACAGTGAAAAAGATGTTCAAGATCTTGAGTTGCCCTACAGTCACAATTAGTATTCTGTGCATCATATCGACCTTTGAATGTTAATTTCAACCCATGATGTGTGTATCATTGAATAGAGAATCTTATGCCTGACATAATACAAAGGGTGTACAGTATTTTAGCTCAAGAAACGTCCAGACGAACGGAAATACCAAGAGAGCCACTATTGACAGAATATTTTCAAAGGGAAAGCATGGTGGTGAAACATTCTACTTCTCTCACGTGACTCCAGGTGATGTAAAGAGCGCCCTTAATGACATAAAATCAAAGTCTACTGGACACGATGGAATAAACCTGTCCCTTTTAAGAAGAATTCTAGACATCATTCTTCCTACAATAACGCATATTATTAACACCTCTCTTATGACGGGAATCTTTCCTGGGAACTGGAAAAATGCCATCATCCGACCCTTGCAGAAAAACAGTACCCCCACAACCCTTGACGATTACCGCCCTATTAGTATTCTCCCTGTACTAGGAAAAGTACTGGAGAAACTAGTACACAAACAAATGACAGCCTATCTCTTACATCATAACTTACTCGACAGATATCAATCAGGGTTTAGATCGAACTACAGTACCAGCACAGCATTAGTAAAAGTAACTAACGACATTCAGCTAGCAATGGATAACGGACAAATGACAATTCTTACTCTTCTCGACCTTACAAAGGCATTTGATTGCGTAGATAAAGACATTTTACTAGCTAAATTAGAAATGATGAAATTTTCTAATAATGTATTATGCTGGGTACGTTCCTATCTCAGTGGACGTAAACAATGTGTGTCAGTGGGAGACAATGTGTCTAGGTGGCGAAATACTGAGATGGGGGTAGCACAGGGTGGGGTGTTATCACCACTTCTGTTCTCCCTATACATGAATGACCTATCAGAACAACTGACGAACTGTAAATATCACTTATACGCTGACGATATCCAATTGTTTATTCATACCAAGCCGAATGACATACAAGAAGCAACCATGAAATTAAACGAAGACTTATTTAACATTAACGAATGGACTAGTAGCCACTGCCTGAAAGTAAACCCATTAAAATCGCAAGCCATCATAATAGGATCTAGAAAAGCGCATGCCAAGTTAGAAAGCATCAACGTACCGGTTGTCAAGATCAATGAAACACCTATAGCACTGAAAGACTCTGTTAAGAACCTTGGAATAATTTTTGATAAGTATTTAAGTTGGTCAGAGCACGTAACAAAAATTTGTCAACGTGTATTCGGTTCATTACACTCACTATACAAACTGAGAGATTTTCTACCTGTCAAAACCAGGAAACTGCTCATTCAAGGACTAATACTACCAATATTTGATTATGGTGATGTAGTCTATAATAACATAAGTTGTTCACTTGGTTCTAAACTTCAACGGGCGCATAATGCCTGCATTCGATTCATTCTAAATGTTCCGCTCCATTCCCACATCAGCCCATTCCTCCATCAGCTGTCCTGGTTAAGATTATGTGATAGACGTAAATACCATGCTGTTTCTCTTCTTCACAAAATACTGCGAACAGGTAAACCATATTATCTGAGAACAGATTTCAACTACCTCTCTCCCTCAAGCAGAACACCCTCAAGGTCATCAGTACAAACCCTGCTGTCCATCCCCACTCATCACAGTAGTACGTTTAACAAGTCATTTGTACCGGGGACCATACGTTCCTGGAATTCTCTCCCGGCTGAAATTAGAGACATAAGCAACCTAAAGCTATTCAGAAGAATGTGCTGGAAATTTTACCTACACTCAGATTGATTTACTCTTAGAAGTACCCTTAAATTTTAGATTATTAAGTTAAATGAATAAAATGTCAATGTAAGGTTAGAAACATTATAGTTTATATTTTTCGAGATATAGCTCTAATAATAGTAATTATTATAAATTAATTTTAAAATGTTAAAATGATTTTTATGATGCTTTACATTTCATACAAATTACATTTCACATTAACTTTAAATTATAATTAACTTATTTTTTAAGTAGTTATAATGTTCAGTATATTATGTTTATACAGGTGCATAATTATATGGTTTGGCATAATAGCAGGCTTCATAGCCTGAGCCCCGCCATGTACAGAAAGACATTAATAAATAAATAAATAAATAAATAAAATATTGTTTTACACTTTATTTTTTGTACATCCTGGTATGGTTCACATTTCACTTTTGAAGGTGGTTCCTATGGAAAGAAGGCATGACCACTACAGAAATTCATCGGCGCTTGGTGGCAGTCTGTTGAGAACATGCGCCGTCACAGGAAACAGTTAACAACTGGGTGGAAGGTTGGAAAACAGGGCTCATGGTAATGGAGCCATGACTCATCACCCGTCACAAGCTTAGCCATGAAGTCGGCTGGATCTTGATCATGGCGTTGCAAAGGTTATCTGCACACGTCAACATGCCTCTGCTTTTCATCTGCAGACAGAGTCTAGGCACCCTCGTGTGTGACATCTTCCCCAATCGTAAGTGGCCATGCACGATGCGCGGCAGGGTGTTTCGGCTAATTCCCGTGGCTGCCTCCATTTCCATAAATGTGATACATTTGTTTCCTTGGATAGCCTGTTCGACCCAGTCAATGTTGGCTGGTGTTGACACTGTCACGTTCCTTCCAGAACTGGTTCCCTTGTCCACCGATGTGGGCCCTGTTTTCCAACCTTCCACACAGTTGTAAACTGTTTTCCATGATGGCGCATGTTCTCCACAGACTGCAACCAAGTTGTATAGTGCTGCCCCTGACGGTTGCTTTCCATGTTATCTGCTCCTACGCTGACAGTGTTGTAATGAAATGGTTATGACTAGTGCATTCGTTGGCCCCTGTGCGTGTGCTGCTACCAAATGGTGGAACAAGATGTTAGTTACACGTCACCACCTTCAAAAGCGAAATGTGAACCATACCCTGACGTACAAAAAATAAAGTGTAAAACAATATAGTATGCCCCTCATAGTACCATTGCAGTAGACGTCTGGACAATCAGAGCAGAATTTACATGGTGTACAAAATTTTGAAAATTGTTATAATGGACTTCTCAGTTTTGACTTAGTTAATCTATAACAAAGTTTTAATTGATAGAATCTGAAGTTGTTCATTATAATTTTGTATATTTTATTATGTTTACAATTTACTTTACGTTACACCAAAACAGATAAATCTTATGGGGATGATGGGATAGGAAAGGGCAAGGAGTGGAAGAAAAGCATCCATGGCCTAGTGTGAGACGATGTTTTTTCACAACTGAAACCTGTCGTTATGTTTTTAATTATCTTTTTCAGATATAATTTGTTATGCAATGTATTTGAGGTGTTTTCTAATTTTATTAATCCTGCATAATTTTCACCGACCAGAAAAAATTTGCAGTAATAGATTTTGAAAATTATCAAATGTATTGAAACATATGCATGATCTATTATAATTAGCCATCCTTGTCATGTGGCAACCAACGTTATAACTTAGTTCAAAATAATTAATATCAGTAACAGAAAGGAGTATAAGATGAAAATAAATAAATTCAAAACAAAAATAATGGAGTGTAGTCGAACAAAGTCAGGTGATGCAGGAAATATTAGATTAGGAAGTTAAGTCTTAAAGGAAGTGGATGAATATTGTTACTTGGGCAGTTAACTAATGATGGCAGAAGTAAGGAGGATGTAAAATGCAGATTAGCACAAGAAAGGAATGCCTTTCTTTAGAAAAATAATTTGCTCACTCGAACATTGATATAGGAATTAGAAAGATGTTTTTGAAGACTTTCATCCAGAGCGTTGCATTGTAAAGAAGTGAAACATGGACAATAACTAGCTCAGAAATTTAAAATAATAGAAGCTTTTGAAATGTGGTGTTACAGAAGAATGCTGAAGGTGAGATGGGTGGATCGAATCACAAATGAAGAGATACTGAGTTGAATTGGTGAGAGGAGGATGATTTGGCAAAATTCGACCAGAAAAAGAGATAAAATGACAGGATCCATCTTAAGACAACCAGGACTTGTTCAGTTCGTTTTTGAGGGAAGTGCAGGCAGTAAAAATGGCAGGGGTAGGCCAAGGTATGAATAAGACAAACAGATGTAGGATGTAGTAGATATGTAGAGGTGAAAGGGTTAGCATAGGTTAGAGTGGCACGGAGGGCTGCATCAAACCAGCCTACGGACTGATAACACAACTAATAAAAACAGCTGTAAAGCTAAACTAGGTTTCTATTTATTTTATTTTTTCGTTAATACGATCATTGTCCCATTACGATGCCCTTCGTCTCTTGCTGTAATTATCGTTGGCTATTACGTAACATGTCTTTCATTTCATCCAAAGTCGTACTTACCGGTGGGATATGTCACAGAATCTCAGTAAACCTCATCTATTCCCACCCGCATTTAGTTTTTGTTAGCCTGATCAAATCCAGAATACTTTGGATCAAGTGCAGTAATTAAATCCTTCAAATATTAATGAAAATTTCTACAATTTATCTTGAAACAAAAATCTTTGAATTTATATCACAACTCTGCATTTCATATCTTGAGCAATTTTCTGTCACCATTCTTCTTCTTATTATTATTCTCCACATGGTTATGAGGGTATTTAAGAGTTGTAGTAAGGATGTAAAGGAGAGAGTGTTCCGAATAAATAAATTTATAATACCAATATAGTTGGTCCGTTATTAGATGTTATAAATTTTCCAGCTAACTCATTCCTGGTTGCTAGCGTTTCACTCCAGTGTGCCAAGTTGGGCTCCTCAGTTGGTAAATGGCACACCCACCAAGATGCATGGCTAGTGCATTCCATGGAGGCCACAGTATGTCCAATAACGGACCAACTCTATTGGTATTATAAATTTACTCATTCGGAATAAATATTTCAGGTTCCCTGTGGGAATCAACATCTTTATCATCTGATGGCCAGGCAGGCATCAATTTTTGAAAATGAGACAAAGTCACTCATAGTGCATTGGCACTACTGGTGGCTTCAAGTAGCCTACACAGTGGCCTTTCTTGTGGTCAGTCGAGATTTCTTCTGAGGACGCAAAGCACAGTTCTCTGTGAAGCGTTAAGAATTTCACCTTATTTTCTTGACATGGCATAAGCCCAAAAGCCTGTACAGTATCACTTTAATATTGTTTATAATTTGCTGCACATAACAATGAGGGGTTTCTTCAGATTATCAGCACTTTAACTTAGCTGTCTCTCAATAATATCATTTTCAGAACAGAGAAGGAATGTTCAATGTTCCACTTAGTAATTAGAGCATTCTTGAAATGAGCAATGACCACTGGGTACACCTTCACAAAATCTCCATTTTCACACTGAGGATCTTGTCTACACTTTTATTGATTCTAGGTCTGGATTCTCAGACACTACTCTATTTCATTTATCACTACTACCCTATCTTGCTTGGATCAACCCCAATGCCTTGTCCACAATCTTCCAAAATGTAACTAAGAACAATCCTCTTTCTTCAAGACTGATAATAATTCCAGGTAACTTTGTATAATGGGCAGCAATGAAAACTGTTTGGCATCACAAATAGAAACAGTATCATCTTCATAAAATGAGTTGATGACTTCACCCTCTATCTTGAAAGTAGTTGCATATTGCAAAACAGCAATAATCCACATTCCTCATTTTGTTAAGATTGGTTGAGGAAATTTCTGGACACTGGTTCAGTCTTAAAGGAAAATCTTCTCGGTACTGGAGAGTACATGGTCAACATTAGGAAAGAAGCTATGCACCTCCTTGGCATCATAATGAAAATCATATGCTTTACAAATTATATACTCCATTGGTGATTTTCTTTTTAGCAGCTTTCTTTGTGTATAGTACACCATCTATGAGAAATAGGGGAACATCATGATACTGAATTCCCTCCAGCCACAGCATATTCAAGGCTGTAGTAAATTACAGATCATTTGTCACATTATTGGCATGTTTCAGTTTTCCAGACAGAAGTTAGAATAATCATCTGTTCAATCCATGCCTACCAAGTATACCCACTGTCTTGTTGGGAATTGGCTAACTTCATGTGAAATGTTTCTTATGTCCTTGTCGGGCCTAAGACATTCACATTGTTTTTTCTAAGTATGGGTTAACTTGAAATTGACCTGATAAACTGTCTGCTTATTCATTAGAGCCAACAGTAGAATACCCTTTTTCTTCCATGTGGCAATCTTTGCTAAAGCTGAAACATCTTTAGCTGTTCTAATATGCTGTGTCGTGAAATATTTCTCCTCATGATTTACAGACTTTTCACAGAAAAGTTTAGAAATTGACAATTAGAAAAAATGAAATGAAATATGTTGTCAGTATGGAAAACAAATAAAACACAGCAAAACCACGAAACCAACAGAAACGCAGCAAAAGCATGAAATCGACAGACTGCCAACTTTTCTACAGGACGATAATTTTGATGCTGTCTTGCATATTGATACTTATCACCCAGACTTCAAGGATAAGTGTTTGGGTATACAGTATTCTTCTATTTGATGTTTTAGTTATGTTTGTTTTTACGTTATGACAAGTTAAAACGTTTCAAGATTAATTCTTTCATATGGACTTTTATTGTTTTTTTTTAGAGTATTCTATAAACTTTATATTTCTTTTTTTTTTTTTACAAGGCTGAAGAAGGCCCAATAGGCAAAACATGTACCTTTAATGTGTTTTTGCTTATCATTTATTGTATTAACCAAGGTGGACTAATTACATATTTTTCTTTACTAATAATAATTTCGTGTGGCTATTTCTAGCCGAGTGCAGCCCTTGTACGGCAGACCCTCCGATGAGGGTGGGTGGCATCTGCCATGTGTAGGTAACTGCGTGTTATTGTGGTGGAGGATAGTGTTATGTGTGGTGTGTGAGTTGCAGGGATGTTGGGGACAGCACAAACACCCAGCCCCCGGGCCATTGGAATTAACCAATGAAGATTAAAATCCCCGACCCGGCCGGGAATCGAACCCGGGACCCTCTGAACTGAAGGCCAGTATGCTGACCATTCAGCCAACGAGTGAGACTTTTTCTTTACTGTAAAGACACTACAGAACAAATTTGAGATTCTTAACCCATTGCCTTGCAATGACGGAAATTTCCGTCATTGTCCGCGGGTTCCCATAAATGCAATGACGGAAATTTCCGTCCACCCTCTTTATTGCTTTGTTGAGGTTTCCAAGGATACATATTGATATATCTTTGCAACCCCAACATGTCTACGAGATGTTGGTAATCGCATTTCAGCTACCTTTGCCCTTCAGCTACGTATTTCGCCGCCAAAGAGTCTAAATATGATCGAGTAAATTGCCGCGTAAAGCTTTAGTGAAGGTAAAGTCAACGTCATGGCCGAGTCGGGTGAAGCTCGAATATTACGTTTTTTGGAGGAAAGCGATGTCAGTGACTGTTTTTCCGATGAAAGTGATGCTGAATTACCTTCAAGTGACGTTAGCATTAGTAATTCCGAAGAATTAGA
The DNA here is from genome assembly GCF_040414725.1 of Anabrus simplex. Classification (NCBI taxonomy): domain Eukaryota; kingdom Metazoa; phylum Arthropoda; class Insecta; order Orthoptera; family Tettigoniidae; genus Anabrus; species Anabrus simplex. The sequence goes on from NC_090265.1 coordinate 671,821,305, forward strand.
TGACATTATTGAAGAAAATGAAGATGGGGACGCAGGTAGGCGTGGGCATAAACCTAGAAGACTGAAAGTGTACACAAACAGGCAATGTACCAAATAATATGTGGTGTAATCTTCTTGCTACCACAGAGTTCAGTTCTCCAAGCCCATAGTTTTTCTTCCGCTGAAAGAAGGTATTGATGCGGTTATTATTATTATTATTATTATTATTATTATTATTATTATTATTATTATTATTATTATTATTTCGTTATGCCTGACTAATGAACACAATTAAACTTATTTACCTGATGTAGTTGCCTTTTCCTTCTCCCAAAATCTCTTCACCTTCTCACTGTGGCTTTTCTTGCGAAGTCTGCTATGACTGCAGAAGAAAAATCCCAAGGGAAAGAACAGGGGTGAATCCCGCTATGAATGTGATAAGTGTAAGGTGGCAGTGCATGTATATGAGTGTTTTAAGATCTAGCACACTGTGTTGAACTATTGTTAGAATGTGAACTGTGTTTCAGTGTGTTGACTTGCTGTAGCAAGAGTGTTCTCTTTTAAGCCAGATTAAATCGCAATCAATGTATATTTATTTTCAAGAAAAATTGCAGTTCAATGGGTTAAATTATAATATAGAAGATCGTTTCTGGGCTTGTAAACAGTGGTGGAATTGGGTTGGTAGCTCCCACCTGTCTAACATTTTCTAGAGGTCTGTTCTCTTCTAAGATCAGCACAGTTTTCAGTGAAACATTGGGAGCTACCAACCCAATTTGACCACGAACCTGGAAAATATTGTCTATATTCATACAAGCTTGCTTGCTCTTTTGCTTGGCTTTCTTGATTGATCTCCATTGCTTCTTATACCAGACAACCTCTCAATTGGTCTTGCATGGCTGAGTGAATCTTATTCCAGTCTTTAGTCCAGGATTAAAATCTTTGAACGAGCAGAAATTGAACATGAGATCTCTGGGTAAGAGGCAAACAAATCTTGATTATCTGTCTTTCAATTAACTGATCAAATTATCTAACAGTGTTTCCAATTTTAAACAATCAATAATTCCAGTTAAAATTATATGTGCCTGATAGAATATAATAAAGTGTTGTGTCCCTTATCAAAGTAAGGTGTAAAGCGTTCAAGAAGAGCCCCTGTGTGAGGCTACAATAGCCATTCACAACACGTGATATTCTCATCTGTTGAGTGAGCGGCAGTCTTATTGGCTGCTGTTCAGAGTTGAGAAGGTAAATCTCAAGCTTGCATCTCGCCATCCGTAGTCAGTTTAGCTTCTCTTTTCACTTTGAGCATAAATGCTTTTTGTTCCACAATGTCTTCAAAACAACATAATAAGGGAAAATACAAAGTGTTGGACATTGAAACACAAGTTAGAATGATGATTCAAAGATTTAAAAATGACAAATTCATGGCCATACAAAGAAGAAGTGACTTTACCTAGATCCCCTTCTCTAAAAACTACACTTGAATCAGCAGAAACTCAGTGTAGTTTTATAGAGCAAGAAGACAACGCTTATTTAATTATTTTACAACAGAGAATTTGAGTGGACATAAGAAGAAACATCCATAAGAAGAAAGTTACAGACTTTTTTTAAATAACGTAAAACTTTGATAAGATCAAGTCGAATGGATTATCCGTCTTTTCCGATTATCTGTTCCTCTCCTCCCCTTCATCACGATGTGGTCGAGGTTGTACTGTGCACTCATTTGTTAAGAAGAAAGATACCCTATCAGATCATGAGGAGAAAGTGTATATTTTAAAGCAAATCTAGAGCAGCAGTTGTAACTTGTTTTTAAAAAATTGATTATTAAGATGCTGTGATACTCTCGCAGTGAACCTTATTGTTGTTTTAAGATACCTGATTGAAGTTATAATTCAGAAACCTTTTATCCCAAGAATGTGTGTGTACTTCTGTTCTGCTTGCATCTTTCTCCAAAGGTGCGTAGTACCTTTGTTTTACATTAAGTCCTCTTTATGAGAGACGGACCATCCATTAATCTAATATTACGTTTTTCTATTCTTTCAGAACTTGTAACCTTGGCAGTTAATACATCAACTCGTGCTCCATTCCCTCCATATGAAATTGTAAGGCAAAGACTGCCTGAATCAGGAGATGAGGTGTTTCCTTGTCCAGCATGCGGGAAGGTGTACCGTTGGAATATCTCATTGAGACGACACATGCGTATGGAGTGTGGCAAGGAGCCACGATATGCCTGTACTATATGTGGACGCCGTTTCAAACACAAACACCACCTCAGTACACATTCAGGAACACACATAAGGCGTGGACAAACTTGGTGAAGAGTTGTAATGTGTTCGAAAGTAACATGTTAATACTGCTAGCCGCTTTTTAAAATGCAAAGATACATCTTGCTATAAACATGCAGAAAACTATAAAAACTAATTGCACTGATTTGCTGTACATTATTACAGAATCCAACAATTTTTTGTATTGGATAGTCAAGTGGTCCGTTCGTTAGCTTCTTGTGCCCAAGATCACAGGTTCAGTCTGATTGAAGATCTCTGGAAGGCAGGAAAAACTAAACTCTCCCTGTTTAACCACTAAGCTCTTGTGGGATTCTAATGTACGTGTATAAAATTCTCAGTTTTGCTGGTAGAAGCTCTGATTATAGTGTTAAAGAAATACAAAAATGGGAAGACCAACATTTATATTGTGATATTCAGTATGTATTAAGCAAATGTTGATTTACTTTTAATCTTCATTGCCATTGCTCTTTGAACTCCTGGATTTATCCATAATTGTGCTGATAATCATAGATGCTCACCATCAATAAAAAATTAATTTGCAATTTTAGCAAGTATTCTTTGATTGTGAGAAAACAGCTAGATATGACATGATAATTGGATCTCAAGAAGGGAAATATGTCACAAATTCTGCTTTTTTACTATAATTCTGTTAGCTTATTTCCCATCCAACATATTTGAAAAATCAAACTGGAATTTGCGTCTTTATATTGTTCTGTCGATTTGTGTAATAAACATTGTGATTGTGTTTAGTAAATGTATGTGGAGCTTGATGCTGTCTATACTTACATCTAGTTCCTGCAAGCTTTTAACTCAAACATTTTAAGAATCACTGGTAAAATGAGTCAGTCTAGCCACCTGAACATAATGAGTGTTATCTCTAAAAATGTCCAAGGGGCCTGCTCCTAAACTACCTAGTTGCCTGACTGTCACTTACACTTACTACTTCTCAGCCATTGACCATGGTTCACAACTAGGATGTGGCTACTCAAAATCCATCACCATGAGTTGATAGTGCGAACAATTGGGAATAATGATAAGTTGATGTTTGTAATGAACACATAATGACAGTTCAGTTCATTAGTACTACCGGTCAAAAATGTGGATTATATCATAACTTGTACAAATCAGAAGTGTTAAACTTCTGCACAAACTAGATGACAATCAATATTTATAGTTTAGATTTTGTACAAATTATGTACATTTTATGGCCACTTTGGCTGCAATTTTTTTTTTTTTTCCTTTAACTTGAAAATTGTATGACAGATACCTTGAGGTTCCACCTATTTAACCATTCAACTTTTTTGACCTGTAGTACTATTGAACTGAACTGTCATTATCTGTTCATTACAAACACCATCTTATCATTATTCCCACTTGTTTGCACCATCAATTCATGGTGATGATTTTTGAGTAGCCACATCTTAGTTGTGAACCATGGTCAATGAACCTCACGGTATCTTGTCATACAATTTTCAAGTAATACTCTGTCAATACAGACCCAAAAGGAAGTTTAAAATATACAATAAGCTGCTTTATGTCTCACTGACACAGATAGGTCTTATGGCGACGATGGACAGGAAAGAATGAGGAGCAGGAAGGAAGCGGCAGTGGCCTTAATGAAGGTACAACCCCAGCATTTGCCTGGTGTGAAAATGGGAAACCACAGAAAACCATCTTCAGGGCTGTCAACACTGGAGTTCAAACCCGCTATCCCCCGAATGCAAGCTCACAGTTGCCCACCCCTACCTGCATGGCCATCTATCTTGGTACAATAAATTCTTATTATTAAAACAGTGGATTGTCCAGAATAAGGATTTTAAGATTTTGGCAGTTCTAATGAAAATTTTCAAATATACAGATAGTAGGTTTTCCTGTATGTACTTATTAATTGGGTTGTATGGTTGTTGCATTAGAAATGAGGCATTATTTTGTCAGCTGAACACCGGCAGCTGCTTCAAAAAAGGAAATGAAGATATAGAGCTGTAGTACCCAATGTTGACAAGGCAGTCACTTAGCATGTGCATGATTACATTTTTGTTGACCTATCACGTTGTTCCTGAGACTCCGGAGTCTGTTGGTGGGCATGCTTCACCTTGTCATTGGCTCGTCATGATGTATTCGCTTCGTGGCTCTCTGTGGTCTTTTTGCATTAATACAGCACTTGATTTGAGCTCTTCTTTCCAAATATCAGGTTAATATTCAAAAAGTACAGAAAGATCTACAAAGCCTTTGAAACATTGCTGGGGTGATCTCCGTAGCATCTCTCTGCATAGCTAGTTATCAGTTCTTGTACTTAAACTTTCACACAACCGCCACTGGTGTTTTCCACATTTTTCACTGCATCAGAGAAAAAAAATATATAGAACAAAAAAGTTTGTAAATGGTATTCTAAATAAATATTGTCATGGGCTATGTTTGTGTGAAAGCAACTGTAAAGGAGATACATCAAGTTTTATGATTTAGGTTCCCTCTGAAAACCATTTTCTCCTGAAATTTTTTTGAACAGCTTATAGCTAAGAACCTACTCAGCCCTATTCTAAACTTAAATGCCCAGTTTCACAAAAATGCACCTACTCATCCTCCCACACTGCTAAAACTAAGAGATAAAAATTAAATTGAACACAGCATGGGTTATATATGTCCTATCTGGTATAAAAACCAAGTATCAGGTTAGTGTTCAAGAACTACAGACAGAAAGACAATTTGATACATATACACAGTTCAAAAAAATTAGAGGAACATGTTTTGTAACGTCTGGTATGTGACCCCTCAAAACAAAGTAAATAGCGGTGAGTCCATATGTCGTGAGGCACACAGACTACTGCGGTAATTTGAGCACGTTGTATATAAACCAGCACATCCCATGAGACATCTTAACGAGGTTCAAGTCGCAAGGTCTGTCACTTTGATCCAGGAAGGATGGACTTTTAGTCGTTTTGCTGCGGACCTTAATGTCTCTCCGTCAGTTATTCAATGCTTGTAGAATCATTACAATGAGAGAGGCCAGTTAACAAGGAGGGTTGGACAAGGTTGTGAACACATGACAACCCCACAGGATGACCGATATCTGACCATCTGTGCATTGCGGCATCGTTCGGTAACTACCAGAGAACTGGAACAAGACCTCAGGAGGGTCACTGGAGTCACGGTGTCTGACCAGACAGTAAGGAACAGGTTAAGAGAAGTGCCCTTACGACCCAGACGTCCTGTTTGAGTGCCCCGTTTAACGCAGCAACATCACGCAGCTTGCCTTCTGTTTGCCCGTACCCACGTCAACTGGCAACTTCGCCAGACCTGTGTTGTTCACAGACGAGTCCAGATTTCCACCGACACAGCGTAATGGACATCAACGTGTATGGAGACCCCGTGTTGAGCAGTACATGCCAAATGTTGTCCAGGAAGGCGATCGATTCGGACAAGGTTCTGTGATGTTGTGGGGTGGCATCAGTATTGATGGCCATACGGATCGTGTTGTCATCTGTGGTAATCTTACCGCTGCAGGGTACATCGAGCAGATACTGCTACAACATGTGTTGGTTGCTGCATACGGTGTTGGCCCTGAATTCGTACTCTTGCACAACAATGCCAGGGCTCATGTAGGGCACATCATCAGAGCTGTCTTGCAAGAACTGGACATTCAAGAGATGAAATGGCCAGCAGTGAGTCCCGACCTTAATCCCATGGAGCACGTGAGCAATAGGCTTGACAGAAGTGTTCGTGGGCGTCCTGTTCCACCACAGGCTCTCCAAGACCTCGAACAGGCTCTCATTGAAGAATGGGACCTGATACTGCAACGTGACCTCCGTCGACTTATATGAAGCATGCCACATAGGTGCCAAGCTGTGATAAATGCTCGTGGAGGACATACACCATACTGAAGCTCTCCAACTGTGATAAAAATCCACCCTGGAGGACTGTTATCACTTTGTTTTTGCCCCTATTTGGATATTTCCATTTGTGTTCTGAAAATGAATACGAATCCATCAATGTTCTTTTGTATACTTCAGCAGTAAGAATAAAGGTCTTCTTCCCAGAGGCTAGTTGGATCCTCAGATAGCACTATTGAAGGTTATACGTTTGTAGGGAAATCCTAAAAACCAATGACAGTGTCATAATGAGGTTTTAAAGGCATGATTAGGAGTGAGATAGCCTTCTGTCACTTCCCTCACTGGACCAGGAAGTGCAATTTCAGCACAAGTGTCCCAATGAATACCCCCTTTCATAACCGTCAACTGCACTAATCATGTTCCAAATATTATTCAACAGCTTTTATTCTGCCACAGCTGTAAATAAGACTAAGACTTCAGCGGAAGCTACATTCTTCTCTGTCCTGTGCTAAGAGACAGGTTATAAAATACTGTATCCATTAACAAATTGCAGCAGATATTGACTCTTAACAGCAGTAGTTGTTTGCACACTCTCAGGGACAAGATCAGGTCAGGAGAATTTCAAAGAAAAATGCACATAACAGATGCCTTGGGGGATTTCACAAGGAGACATTTCAACGTGTGGCTCAGGAGATAAACTCCAAAGATTGTTCACTGGAAATTATGTGAATTGCAAAGAATTAATTTCATTATTGTTCTGTATTGACAAATTATAGAACATTTGATGTCTTGGTCCACCTTTTTGATACATTTTTTGACCAGCACTTAAATTATTTAAAAATAAGTTTAGTCGTGTTCTGTCTAGGATATTCAAGTACTGTTTTGATCTTATTGCGGTCATCATCGGCCTATAAGTTTATTAAAACTTTGGAAAAATATCTTAGAAACTATAATGAATGGACAGTTAAACAATGAATGAATTGATAAGTGAGCTATTATTTAAAATCACTCTGTGGGGAGTCTGTCATAAAACTTATCTTCTTTCTTCATTAAAATTCAGTGTTTTTTCTTGTTGATATATAAAAAGTGTTTGTTGTGTTGTTCCCAGACATTCTAGTATTGTTTGAATTTTACTTTTTAAAATGTTTTTTTACAACTTGCTTTATGTCGTACCGACACAGATAAGTGTTATGGTGATGACGGGATAGGAAAGGCCTAGGAATGGGAAGGAAGTGGCTGTGGCCTTTATTAAGGTACAGCTCCAGCATTTGCCTGGTGTGAGAATGGGAATCCATGGAAAACCATCTTCAGGGCTGCTGACAGTGGGGTTTGAACCCACTATTTCCCGGATGTAAACTCACAGCTGCGTGCCTCTAACTACACGGCCAATGTGCCTGGTGAATTTTACCTTAAACTTGCATGGACAATGTCTTATTTCAAGTGTCAATATGGAAATATTTATATGTAAATCGTATTGTGAAATAATTCAGTTGAATGGAGAAGTTCCCTTTCTCTTTGTCCTGTCTTGTTTGTGAATCACATCCCATTTTTGCTGCAAGTTTTTAAGATGTTTTTCCAATGTTTTCTCTCTCTCATTCTCCTCAACCTGATGGTTGGTGGGTAGCATGACTGTCCTCGTCCAACGACCTTCTATCCTGAACCAGCTGCTTGATTAGTTGATATGGACGTCGCCCTTTAATGCCATCGAGGAACCCTACTCTAGGTCGTCCTCTTCTAGTCTTTCCTTCCAGTTTCCCTTCAAGCAGTGTGGTGCACCATGATGTATGCCGGAGTAAATGACCTGTCCAACTACATCTTCTTTTCGCGATCATTTTCTCTAGACTGATGGTTTCTTCAGCTCTCTTGAGAACTTCTTCATTTGTTAGCCTGTGAGTCCAGGGAATTTGTAACATTCGATGCCAGCACCACATTTCAAATGCATTTATTCTTTTCTTATCAGCCTGTAATAGAGTCCAGGTTTCAGAGCTATAGGTTGCAATGCTCCAAATGAAGCTTTTAATGAAATGCTTTCTTACTGGTAGTGATATTGCCTTGGAGGTCAATAGGCTTCTTTTTTTATTGAAAGCTTCTTTAGCCTGGGCTATTCGAGAACGGACGTCCTTTTCACACCTCCCATCAGATGTAATGATGCTTCCCAAATAACTGAACTGATTTACTTGAGTCAGTTTTTCTCCTTCCAACCAAACATTAACATCCTGTTTACCATCCGGAGTACATTTCATTATCTTGGTTTTTGTTTTGTTAACCTTCATATTACACTTTAGTTTTAGTTCTAATAATCTTCTAGGCTAATGATGACTACAATAAGGTCGAAACATGTACCTGAATATCCCAAATAGAACATGACTAAACTTATTTTTAAATGATTTAAGTGCTAGTCAAAAAAATGTATTGAAGAGGTGGACCAAAACATCAAATTTTATATAACCATGGGATTGTTAGAAGAATGTTTGAAGACCCCAGGAGAGATAGAACTGATGATCATGATGATGGCATATATTCGTATATACTGTATATAGAAATAATTACAATTTAATAGTTCCCTCTGTGGATCACTGGAAGAGTATCGGCCTCCGGATCCTAAGATCGCAGGTTCAAACATGGTAAAGGTAGTCGAATTTTTGAATGGCAGACAAAAGTCCATTTAACACACCATGTCTTACGATATCAGCATGTAAAAGATATCTGGTAACACATTTGGTGTTTACCTGACAAGATTAATTAAAAGTCAGCCATAGATACCCGAGAAAGGTTTGGTTTTCTCTGCCCTTTACTAGGCCCAGAGTAAAACAAATGTTGAAATTGATGCGCAGGCAGTCAGATGGCATCAATTTTTTTTTAAATGCCTGCGCATGGCAGCTAAAACTATACATTTATTATTATTTAATATCTAAATTACAAATGTAACCAATTGAGTGTGGTGTTCCTAGGTACAGATCTTTCTTTTCACCATTGGAATGTAAGAAGAATGTTCGAAGACCCCAGAATAGATTGAACTGATGATCATGTTGATGGCATACATCCATCTTGGATATAGGATCTCGAAGGACAGTCCTCGGTGATATGCTTCACAGTTTGCTTCTGTGATGCAGTCACAACATGGTGAAGGACTTCTTTTCCACTTGTGCAAGAGACAGGTCATCTGATAGCATTCATCTTGGCATGTCAAGCCCCTAATGGGCTGTTGTACCACAGATTTGTTTGTACTGGAGTTGCCTAATCCATTGAACGGCCATTGTGTAAAATGACATGCAAGTGAGCATCAGAACTAATATGAAGTTCTTGTAATTTAACACCCTCAAGTGCCACTGATCTGAGTTAGGATTAAACCTGCTGTCTTGGGAACAGAAGTTCAACAACGAACTGATTGAGCCACTGATATTGGTTGTGACTAATAAGTAATAACTTTACAGGGTAAATATTGATGTATTTCTTTTCATGTGTCTCTTGCTCCTCTATGTAAGTCAACATTAGTTTATGTGTGAAGTATGTCTGATAGCCTCTTATGATGTTGTGGTGTGTATGTATTTGTTATTATTGTTAGGATTGTGAAAGAAGCCATTGTGGCCTGCATTTTTCTGGAACTGAAATGAGAAATGTACCACTTTGAGAAGTACTTCTGTACTCAATTAAGACTGTGTGCACCCTGTTTCAGCCCCTCAAACTAGTTATAAATTTGTGACTGAGGAAGGTATTGAACTCAGGCTAACTAAGTGCGAAGTTGCTCTGTTAAACCCTATATCCTGACAGCAGATCACTTAACTAAGCATTCACTAGATCACATTATATGCACCAGTCAGATTGGAAGTAAAATTAAATTAATGTATTGAAATTAAATGTACTATATATTATTCACTTCATCATACAACATGCATCACCTCTTGGCAAATCTAATCAAGCATGGCCGAGAGGTTAAAGAATCCAATGCACGTGGTGTGAGAGCATGACTCACCAACAGTTCTGTATCAGGGGACCAGGGGACAAGGTCTCTTTCATATGCTCCTTGTCTGATTGCTGTTGAAAAATTGTACAAGACTCATTAGCCAGTTATCTGTGCTTAAGCAAACATGGATGATATAAAATTATGAAATTTTTGTGCTAGTACTTTTGGCAAAGTATTATTCTTCACCCATTTATACTTTGTATTTCAGCACAAATCAATAGTTACATGATAGAATTGAACTCCCTGAATACTGATCTTTTCCTGTTTATACTGTCTTGTGAACCTAGCAATGCTTTCTTCTTCTTTCTTTCCATACTTCCTTTCTACTCCTCTGTTCTTTTTCTATCATGATGCAAGCAACTACCACAACTTCTGCCTCACTATCCATTGTGAACAGAACAGACACGACGTAATGTTATAAGTGTCCTGCAATTATTCAGGGAACAATGGTCTGAACATTGCTGAGACTGGCATGAGCTGATGTGAGCTAATGGACACATTACACTTATTTTTGTCAATCGCTCCGATCTCTTTGATGTGTATGCTGCAATCTGGAATATTTTAGAATCATCTGTGGTTCCATAAAATGAATTTCATTGCAAAGCCCGTATTGTCAATATTGTATACTTCTTAAAGGTACAATCGAAGGTTCTACCTTTGCAATACTAAAAAATTATGTTTAATTCGGGTGACATTAACAAGTGTCAGGACATGTTTTGTCTTTCTTTTTGGATATTGTTAGCAAAAAATACTTATCTTACAAGTATTTTCAGCCAATGATATCCAAAAACGGATGAAACATGCCCCGACACTTGTTAATGCCATCCTAATTAAACATCATTTTTTAGTATTGTGATTGTACCTTTAAAAAGTCATCTCTGGTACTTGCCCCTCTCAGAACAAATCAATCACCATATTTTTGTGCTAGTTCTTTTGGCAAAGTATTATTCCTCACCCATTTATACTTTGTATTTCAGCACAAATCAGTAGTTACATGACAGAATTGTAGGAATTCCATATGCTTCTCTGACAATACAAGTCATACTAGGTCATACTAGTTTATTATAAAACAAAAAGGAACTGTAAAATGCTACTAATTTCATATCAGGTTGTATAGTGTATATTGTGGGCATCCTAAATACCACATTTAAATGCAGTCTTGAATTATCAGTATTCTGTATTATTACATTGTTTGGCTTCTTTTGAATGTACTGTACTGTAGAATATAACTGTTATTTATATCTGCTGCTTCTTGTATTGGATATGCATCACACATGTCATGAACACACAAAAAAGATGCTTATAAATTAAAATTATATTCAGCTGGACTGATTAAATGATATTTTGACTAATTAAGGTCTTTGTTTGGGACATTAGACTTCAGTGATATTGTAAGTATTTGTATGTTTATGTTTCGACTACTTCTAGATGAAATGACACTGTGTGCTTCCGGTGAGAGGCTAGGTGGGTGAGTGTTATCAAGACTTCTGCAGTGTAACCCATTCAGCTATTCTTCTGTTATCTTGCAGTGGGCACAGATTAAAGATTCTGTACATTATCAGTGCTTTAATACTAACATTCTCCGTCAGTGTAAATTTTAAAAAATGATTTCCCCGTGAGAAATTTTTTTAAATTTCAGATGCCAATGCAGGGCAATTTAATAAGTCGAGATACTACAGTGCTTTTAAATTAAAATGCTACCAGCCACAGAAACTTCTTTGTGAGTGAGTTTCTCTTGGTCGTCATAGTGAGTGACCTTGGTGGTGTGGAAAGGAAAGGGGAAATATTTGTCTGTCATTGGTCAGCACTCTGCTCATTTAGCAGCAGGTGATTGCTGTGTTGACCAGGAACTCAATATGAAGTCCCTGTAGCATTTTAATTTGAAAGCCCTATATAGCCTGTAATCACTGCACTGTGTTAGCTCCCTCCGTGGATCATTGGAGTGTTGACCGCCAGATTACAAGACCTCGAGTTCACATTTGAAAGAGGTAGTCAGGTTTTTGAAGATCAGAAGATAATCCGTTTGTAAAAGATCTCTGTTGACACATTTGATGTTTGCCTGACAATATTAATTTTTTAATTAATTTTTTTAAGATTGGCTTACGTTGCACCGATACAGACAGATCTTAATGGCGACGATGGGATAGGAAAGGCCTAGGAATGGGAAGGAAGAGGCTGTGGCCTTAATTAAGGTTCAGCCCCAGCATTTGCCTGGTGTGAAAATGGGAAACCACGGAAAACCATCTTCAGAGCTGCCGGCAGTGGGACCCGAACCCACTATCTCCCGGATGCAAGCTCACAGCTGCGCGCCCGTAACCGCACGACCAACTCACCTGCTCCACAAAATTAATTAAATATCAGTTACAGGGTACTGAATTCTGGTTTCTTTGCCATTTGGAGGAGTGAAATGGAATGTTGAAATTGGCAGCTAGTGAGCCTAAATGAAATCTAATCAGAATGTCTTCTACTTGGCTACTGAGACCATATTATTTGTTTATTCTTGCTACACTGTACTTGAAAGGTGAGGCATTCTAAATAATGAGGCCATTGTCATACCGGGGCAAAACACTGGTGGTTTTTATTTTTAAGATTGAGAAGCCTTTGCACAGATCACCAAACTTTCATAATTTGTAGCCCTTCTTCTTTTTTGTTGAAAAGTTGTCTTGTTTCATTATTTCAGTAACTTCTCGGTGGAGATAAACGTAGCAGTGACATGTGGTAGTCAGAATTGTGGTTTCCTCACATTTTATTGTGTGGTTGTGGAAAGAGAATTTTCTAGTTGGGCGAGGCAACCATGATGTTTATGTTCCTTCACCCTGTGTTGATATTATATTTGGTAGTCCCAACTTAAACCTTCTAGCATGAACCGGAAATTCAGCGCATTCCTTCACTTGAGAGAATGTCCTAAGGGTCTTTATTTGAGTGTAATTGCTGGGATATTATCCTTGTAGTTGAAAACGTTGGTCTCCATGCTGCGACTATGTTCAAATCTTACCGATCCTGTCTATGATCGCTGGAACATGTCTAAGGAATGTCTTTCTCTCCTGTCTCTCCTCAGATTGTGCAGAATGCTCAGCAGTTCTCTAGATGTCATTTTTTCTGTATCTGTTAGCTTGTAAAGCCAGATCTATTCGAAAATGATGTACATCTCTTCTCAGTAAGCCGATACTAGTGTCACCACTTAGCTTCTCACTGTTAGAAAAGTATGGGCTCTAACCTCCTGCTTATGTAATTTCACCTTGTCAAGGGTTTCTGCACAGTAGTTGAAGTGTTGACATATTTATAATGTCAGTACTGTTTCATAGTGCAAAAGAGAACCGTAACATGTCAGTTAACACTTTCTGAGAAAGCCTACACCAGTATAAATGCTCTGTTATTCTCATTTGTTAAGCTACAAATGATAACTGAAAATATTTTTTTTGTTATAAGATGACAACTAATAACTGATCGTCCCTTTTGGGAACAAAATGTTCTGCTTTTACTATACTGAAATTCTATGTCAAGGTTTGAATTTCAGTAAGTTTAATCAAAAGAACTTGTAATAATATATATTAAGCTTTAGTATTTACTTACGTTATGTACTGTATTTAAAAAGTACTGGATACAGGGTGTCATTGCTGACTGATTTACTGATTTATTATCTGGTCAGATTTGATTGTTAAAAATGTGAGTATTGGTATAAAATACAAATAAATTTATTTTTTCAAATATAAGGCAGTATTTTTATTTTGTCATGTTTTTCTATGTTTAAGGCCCCTTTTCCATCTTTCTTGTGGTCATTCATTTAGAGAATATCTCATAATCTTAACCATTTATGTATTTAAAATGGAGAAAGACTGATGGCAATTGATTCTGGAGTACAATATACAGCTGTGTTTGTGCAGTAAGCATTTATATGTTAGTATACAAGTATGCATGCTTACAGACCCTGATTTATTCTTCCTTTATTTGCCAACTTTAAATCATTTCCTTATTAATACTTCTTACAAGGCTGTCAGTTTAAAACACATATCATTCAATTTTGATACTTCACTTCATGGGGCACTAAATTCTAAATTTTTAATAATATTTATTTTATTAACTATTTCTTGAACGTGGTCCCTGGGATCATAGATCTATATCAGCATGGCAGAAATGCCTTGACAGTAGTTAAGGCTTAAGGAAAACATTATTCGCTGCTGTAACACACTGTTGTAACACTTAAACAGATTATTTTAGCACAGCACCATAGCTTTCTAGCTGTCCAATCAAGATTAGAAACAAAGGAAACACGAGGAGGAAAACTGAAGTGTAGGCAATCATAGAATCATTCACCTTTCCTTCAGTAACTCTTCGTCCTGCTTTGGTTGAACTTTGAGGAGATGGACTTCCTCCTTTAACTCTTCATCTTGCTTTGGTTAAACCTTGAGGAGATGAATTTCCTTCAATAACTCCTCCTCATCTTGCTTTGGTTAAACCTTGAGGAGATGGACTTCCTTCATTAAATCCTCATTTTGCTTTGGTTAAACTGTAAGAAAATGGAATTGAAAGAAGAACATAGAATAATGCTATCGTCCTTTCAATCGCTACCTGTGTAAAAAGATACCAGAGTCATTAAAAAGGGGTACTTCAACATGCTAGTTATCATCCATTGTGGAACTGTGATATAGTGTCACTCTACAAATCTCAAGATCATAGGTTCAGACCCAGCAGAAGTAGTCAAATTTTTTAAGGGTGAAAAGAAGTCCATTCAGCACTCCATATCATTATGATGTTGGCAAGTAAAAGATCTCTGGTGATGTTTATCCAATAAAATTAATTTAAACTCAGTCATAGATTCCCCAGCAGAGTTCTGGCTTCTCTGCCATCTTGTAGAGTAAAATGCCGTGTTGAAATTGACATGCAGGTAGTCTGAATGGCATCATATAACAATGTCTGCAACCTAGTAGCTGAGGCCTTGCAATTATTACTGGGGCCGGTGACCTTAGATGTTAGGCCCCTTTAAACAACAAGCATCATCATCATCATCATCATCATCATCATTACTATTATTGTGCTAGTAAATCAGTTTACATGGGTCTCTCATGTTTTGAACATTCTTAAATGTGCTCAAATCTAATTCACAATTTTAGTTATTTGAAACTGAAAAATTTGTTTACATTTTTAAATAGCTTTTCAAAATTAGAAAGTAGAATGCAGTTAAATCTGTGTATGTTAATTTAATCTTTTAAGAGGAAACTCTTTATAAAATTTGTAAATAACTTCATCATTCTCCTCCAGAAAGAGAAATAAAATTGAATGGAACACAACAACCTTGTTGGCATTGAAAAGTGGTCAGGCTCAGATATAAGATGTCAAAACTCTTTTACTTCAGAGGGCTTCATCAGAAAGTTATGTCCTATTCAGTATTTTCAGAAGTTACGAGCCCATAGATTGGTTGGATCCTTAAATCTCCACCAAAGGTAATGGAGTTGAAGGGAATGTTTTCAAAAAAAAAAAATGTTTGCACTATAATGAAACACACTTGGCAATCTCATAACATGCTATTGCAACACTGCTTGAATAACACTCTTCACATTATCCAATACTGACTATGCTCTGAAAAATTGCTTACTCAACAACACCCATATCTTAGCATTTTCCATTTATTTTTCCCATAAATGGGACTGAGATGTCAGTGTAGGCTATGTTTTGCTTGAACCTGTGATAAGATATTCAAGAGATGGCAGCAGGAATATTAAGAATATATCAGATAATTTTGTTAGAATGTGAATTGAGGGATCTTCTTCTTCTCCTTATGGATTTCTCTGTTGTGAACGTAAATGTTATTTGTGTTCACATTACTGTCTCTGATAAGCAGAGGGAAAATCTATAGGCAGAGTTTACATCTTTGTGTTAACAAGATAGAGGCTTCAGTTTCACAAAATTTACCAAGATTTCATGCATGAGCTGTCTTTATAATTCAGTGTAAATTACAATAAAATTATTCTGATTTCTAAAGTAGAAGTTGTACATTGCTGCAGAATAAGAAACTTCTTTAATTTCCTTATTCCAGTGTTGCTGTGTGGAAAATAAATTTTTCCGATGCTGACATCTATTATCATAGTGGTAATAAGAATTAATAACAACTTCACTATGGATTCTTACAGTAACAAGTTGGAGAGTTTTCGATTCATTTTATTTGTCTATCTTCAGCAAGACACTTGATTTCTTGGGTCCAATACTAACACTATATATTAAAAAATATTATTAGTATTCTCAGCAGACAGACTCAATTCAAATCATTCACCTTATACAACCACATGATACAAAACTGTCTTTCTGACTGTATAATGTTGATAATGAACACAAAACATTCCAGGAGTCAGTTGCTGAAGACTGCCAAATAAAATTGGCTGAAAGCATTCCTACAAGGTTGACTGATCGATGTTGTGTGGCCTCTGGAGAGACCTGCTGGAGATCTTTCTAGTAGACGGCCATGGGTGACCTGCACATCTAGGTGTGAGAGGATAATGATAATGAGGTAGGGAGAGGGTGAAACCTGGTGTCGGTGCAAAGCTTGCTCCTGTCAAATAACTCCAAGGGGTCTGCCCAAGGCTTAATGTTGCCATCCTGTGTACAACATTATATGCCCTCACTCCATATGAACAATGTGGAGAGGTTTAGAATTGAATTCGGGCTTTTGCCACGCAATCTAGAGATTAAAAATGGTATAATACCACCTGTTCTACCCTGCTGGCCATTGTTCTGATGGTGAAAATATTTTCAATTAGCAGGGCTCGAACCAGCTAACCATGATGTCCGACAATAGAGACTTGACACATTAACGATCGTGGCTACCAGGCAGGCGGCTGTTTCAATGAGGTAATTTGTTTACTATAAAAGTCTGTAATGGAGTTGTTACCATTCATTCTTAATAATATATTAATAAGTAAAGAAACTAGATTTCTTATTTTACTACAAAGTGCAGCTGCTTTTTATTGGAATCATTCCCTCAAAAGTAACTTAGAGACAGAGTTGGCTGTGTAACTGTAAGCTTGCATTCAGGATATAGTAGATTCAAACCCCACCATTTGCTGCCGTAAAGACGGTTTTTCATGGATTCTCCATTTTTATACCAGGCAAATGTTGGGACTGTATCTTAATTAAGGACATGGCCACTGCCTTCCAGTCCTAGTTCTTTCCTACGCCATCATCACCGAAAACCTATATCAGTTAGTGGTACTTTAAAACGCTAGGAAAATAGAAAAACAAAGTTTTATTTGAAGAAACAATTTTTGATACTTAAGTTCATTCATTTCTATATGTTTGCATGAATGCAAAGCCCTCAAGGCTAATTTAGGCAGGGAAAGTTTAGACAAGTCAAGTACCTGAAGCCTTTAAACTTGAAACTAGTATTTGTGATTACACAAGGAAACCATGTGTGGAAAATGTTTGTGTTATTAAAATCAAACTGGACACCAAATCACTATTAATTAGATAGTGCATATAGGATGATACACATAAATCTAACAATAAAATGCCTCAGGTAGTAATTGAAGCCTTCATACAATTAAATATTATTTTGTTGCTCCAAGAGGTACAAAAAGGTATTAAAATAAAAACTAGGTGAAGGAAAATTTGGGTTAGGGGGTGGGCTTGTACATGAGCCATGAAGAGGGCATCTAACACCCTATTGAAAGAATTGGCTGCAGAGAATCCTTTTTCCTACAGGAATCAATAGTTCTTGCCAGTAGATGGTTTATTTCACTGTGTACGACAACAAAGTCTTTCAGATTGAGGGCAAGCTTCTTGAGCATAACTTCCTGCTTTTTCTGTTTTTTTTTTTTTTTTGTTTTTTTTTTTTTTTTTTTTTTTTGACATAGTTACTGCACCATACATTGAAACCCTTCTGGTGGCCATAATCATTAAGGCATCAAATCTAGATAGTGACACCGTGGTTAGCTGGTTCAAGTCCTGTTGGTCGAAAATAATTTGCCATCAGAATGTTGGCCACTAGGGTAGGAGAGGTGGTGGTATACAATCTCTAATCACTATATTGCATGCCAAAAGCCTGGATTCAGTTCCAAACCTCTCCACAGTGTTCATATGGAGTGATGGGATATGATGTTGATTCGTCTGTTTGATGGGGACGTTAAGCCTTGAGCAGACCCCTTGGTGCTATTCAACAGGAGTAGGCTATGTATCGGCACTAGGCTTCTCACTCTCCCTTCTTACTATCATATCACGTCATTAATTTCACCTCATGAACTCTTCTGAGGAAGTTGACATCAGGAAGGTCATCTAGTTGTAAAAATTTGCTTTGAAGATTCATCTCACTTCATACCTAAACCCATACAGAAATGGGGCAAGGGTTGGACATACATACTGCTCCGTCCATTTCACAAAATGTCATATTTCTCATGTAGTTCTAAGAACTTAATGATGTAATTTGAATTCCAATTGTGTATGTCTTAAAGCCACATGGTGTCAAGTGAGGTGAAGGGCAAGTTGGAGTTCACGTGTGGATGATAGGGATGTCAAGTTAGACACGTGTCGTGAATGTAAATACAACCTACTTTCCTCTTGAATGAACGTTAACAACTTGAATGTCCTCTCCTCTTTACATGGGGAAGCTTAAAGGCAACTTGCCACCTGACTCCTCTAGATCTTCCCTGTGTAAATTAGTCTTAATGAAGAAAAATTATTGAACTAATTTATTGTATCAAATCACCTGTATGATGCTGCCTTTTGGTGACTAAACACTGTCTATCCTCTAGTGATAAGATACCAGAAGTATTCCAGTAGCGTGTATAATATGTATGTATGTATGTATGTATGTATGTATGTATGTATGTATAATGTTTATGTATAATTTCAGGGTACAACATGCTTAATAATTGGGATAATCAGCAACAGCAAGGTCCTGGCTTTCTGGGCTCTGAAAATTTCCGCTCCTCAACTGGTCTCTTCCACTGTTTGCAGTGTGGCAAGGGATATCAGCTCTATCCTTCACTACGACGGCACATGAGGGTTGAGTGTGGTAAAGAGCCAAGACATGCTTGTCCTCAGTGTGGAAGAAAATTTAAACATAAGTTCAATTTACAATCTCATATGAAACATTCAAGATGTTTGAAATAAAATGCTTTACATGTGTGCCAATTATTGTACCTCATTGTATTGTCAAGAAAGACATTTGTAGATCTGTAAATATATCTTTATTTGTTTATGTGGATTGTTTCTTTATTACCCCTCTCTTAATTAGGGTACCCTTCAAAGCTTGAAATTGACTGGTGCTTTTCTGTATCAACAAATTGAACCATATTGGTTCACACTTGATCTGTATTCACAAGCTCATAGAATAACACAAGGGGTTGTTGATGGTCCGCCCTATCAATATTTAATAACCTTCAATTCAATATTTAATTTTTGTACATGTTTCAAGAACTGTCTTTCTCGTCCTCACCTAATAATTTTAGTTGTGATGTTCATTCACTGAGGAAGAGAATGGTAGTTCTCAAAACATGTATGAAAATTAAATATTAAATTAATGAAGGATATTAAATAATGACAGGGTGGACCAACAACAACTCCTTGTGTAATTCTGTGGGGCTTTTCTGTTCATAAATCCTTGAAAACCTTCTGTTTAATCTCCATACTGGTTTGCTTTACTTCAGTGGCATTTTTGAGAAATGAGTTCCCTCAGACTTTCATGAAATATGTGAATAAATGACATTTAATTAGGTATAATGCTTATTGTCATAAGCAATTATTATTCAACAATAGCTATTCTTTACCTTTCATAGCTGATGACATGTTTACCAATTACATTCGTTCCAGATGTTGATGAAACTGTATGATGCTAAAATGAAATAATGCTCTGAATAGTTGTGAGGTTGATATAATCAACACTTTGTTTAATTTGATGTAGGTCTTTCTGTATTCACTAGCTAGTATTAATGGTGTATTTTTTTTCAGTAGCAAAATCCTTCGGCTTCCTAATTTGGCCATTTTGAAGCATCTGTGGGTAGTTTGCGTTTAAAATAATTTGTTGCGTTTGGAGGGTGTTCCTGGCATAGCATCATCCGGCCTTACTGCTGGCTCGAAGAACAAGAAATATTACACACACTAAACCTCATGATGATGCCATATTGACTTATAAATGATAAAATTTGGCTCCTAAGAGAAAATTTTGTCAATTTTCAGAACAAGAAATATGTGCAGTTTGATGTATAGAGGGAAAATAATACAACAAATATAAGCCCTTCATTGTCATTTGGTGTCCGGCTCCATGGCTTAATGGTTAGCGTGCTGGCCTTTGGTCCAGAGGGTCCTGGGTCATAATCTGACTAGACTAATGTTGGTTAGTAAGTGATGCAAGATCCTCTGTGGCTCAGGCGGCAGCATGCCGGCCTCTCACCGCTGGGTTCTGTGGTTCAAATCCCAGTCACTCCAAGTGAGATTTGTGCTGGACAAAGCAGAGGTGGGACAGGTTTTTCTGCAGATACTCTGGTTTTCCCTGTCATCTTCCATTTCAGCAACACTCTCCAATGTCATTTCATTTCATCTGTTAGTCATTAATCATTGCCCCAGAGGAGTGCTACAGGCTTCGGCAGCTGGCACAATTCCTATCCTCACAGCTAGATTGAGGCTTCATTCCATTCCATTCCAGACCTGGCTGAATGACTGGAAACAGGCTGAGGATATTCATTCAGTAAGTGATGCAAAACAAACTGAAGGAACTTCAATAAAACATCAATTGACCAAGTTCCATTATCTCAGATTATGACTTTATATTATAAATATCATTAATTTTGATACATTAACAAGAAAACTCATGTTTTTATCTTCATTTTGGTATATAATACTTTACCTTTCACAAGAAAGATGAATTAATACAAATAATTTGCATTTATTTAAATATCTCAGAATCTATTTTTGGTGCTTGGTCAAGTGATGCATAAGATCATCCAATTTTGTGTGTGCTGACAAATGGCAGGTAGGTCCCATTGATGCCACCTTCATCCTTCCATATCTTACCGCAGTCTCTTGCCTTATATCAGGTGGAACATTGCCACTCAGGCAGTAAAGTTTTGCTATAAAGATTGTTTTCAGGTACCTTATAACCACTCTGTAGATTTCATTGAGAGCTGTATCCACTCGCTTCGTGTGGTTTACACAGGTGAAAAAAGACTCGAAATATAAGATGAACATAGTAGGAGGACTTAAGGAATCCAGTGGTTAAGTTCATTCCCTTTCTAATGAAAATTAATTTCAATCTCACTGTTCCTTGTACATAAATGTTGTTACATTTGTTGATGATTCATAATTGATACCTCTTTTTATTTGTATTTTTTATGAGTAAGTGTTCAGATCCACTGACTATAGGTCAGTCTATATCACACCCACCAAAAATTGTCAAGGCTACAATAATGCTATCTCTTATAGTATGATCATAAGAAATCTTACACCTTTGGAAACTAGCAATTACTGTAATAACCGAGATACTTCTCCACTTTGTTGTTGTTGTTGTCGTCGTCGTCGTTCACACAATGTTTTCTACTTCTTCCTCAGCCCTCTTTACTGTTGATCTTCCCTTGCAGAATTATCAGTAGTACAAAATATTCCTGATCTTCTCCAAAACAGTTCTGTTTATCTTTTTATTTTAGCAATTTATGAAATTCTGTACATTTTTCTGAAATACAAGTACTCATATGATATTATTAATTTTCTTGTATTTTTTGATAAGTCTTTCAAAACTATTCTAGAATATTGCTTGAATATAGCATTTCAAGATATGTCAAATTTATGCCTTCGTGAGATGTGGTGTTCACAGAGAATGCTGCAATAGTATTGACGGAGTGAAGAACTAAACATCACAAAAGGGCTATCTTCCCATGTGAGTGGAAGCTACCTCTGGTTCCTTGGGCACATTCTGAGGAGGGAAGGGGTGAAAGGGGTGGAAAAGACTCGACATTGCTGGGAAGACTGGAGGAAGAACTATAAACTATTTGAGATATGCTGATGATACAACCCTGCTGGCAGAAACAGAAGAAGATCTAAAGCTTTTAATTTCCCGCCTCAAAGATAAAAGTGAAAAAACGGGCCTCTATCTCCATATAAAAAAGACCAAGGTTATGACTACAGAAGAGAGTGGTATAGTTTGTCTAAAACCAAATGGGGAGGGGATAGAAAGTGTGGGGATATCGTCTTCTTAGGAGCCAAAATCAATCAAAGTGGAGATTGTGGTCCTGATATCAAAAGATGGATTTCACTTGGACGAATCGCTATGATGATTATGTCCCCCATGTGGAAGAGCAGAGATATCAGTTTGGCTACCAATTACAGATTAGTCAATGTGATTATATTCCCACTGTTCATGTATGGATGTGAGAGCTGGACATTACAGGCAGACAAACGGAAGATAGGCACTTTTGAGCTCTGGTGTTGGCGAAGACTCTTACGAATACCGTGGACTCCAAAAATCACCAATAAGGCAGTTTTAGAGTGCATCAAGCCCCGTATGTCATTGGTTGGTAAGATTATGAAGCTGAGACTAGCGTACTTTGGCCATGTTATGTGATAAGATGCAGAGTAAAAAGCAATCATGCTAGGAATGATCAGCGGTACAAGAAGACCAGGTCACCAGAGGACTCGCTGGTTAAACGCCATTAAAACAGACACCACCCTCACCCTGGAACAACTAAAGGAGGCAGTGTCGGACAGGACAACTTGGAGAGCGCTAATTCATCGAATCGCCAATGGTCAGATTCTACTGAACAGATGACATCATCATATTACAAGGCTAAGTGAAAGGCAGAAGACCTCGAGGAAGAACACAAAGGAGAGGTTTGTGCAAGTAAACAAGATCACCGACCTACCTCTTCACCTTATACTACGAAGACCGCTCTGGGTGGCAATGTCTCATCAGGAATGTGATATTAAGTAAATGAAGGAATGAATTTGCAATGCTCAGCAATGAGTAAAATGACTGATGATGATGACGATGAATATGATAATTGTGTGGTCTCAGATAACATGTGCAGATATTTTAATTTGACGCCTCTGGCTGTCTGCTCATTAATTTTGACATTCCGTTTTACTCTAGGCCTTCTAGATGACAAGAGGACCCCAAATCTCTCTTGGGCATCTATGGCTGAATTTTAATGAATTTTGTTGGGTAAACACCAAATGTGTGACCAAGGATCTTCTACATGCCGACATCGTACTACATCATAGGAAAAAAATTTCATATTATTCTGTATTGAAGAGCAATATAATGTAAAACTACAGCCAAAGGTTTCCATCTATTCAATACTATTTATTGTAACCTTAAAAAAGTTACATTTGATGAAACTAGTCTTGGTCTTGCTAGAGACCATCATCAGTCAAAATCAATGAAGTTAAGGCCAGACATGAATTATAGATAAAATTTATGAAGCAAGTGTGTGTTGTTGATATTCAGTGCAAGACAAGTAAAGATTTGGATGTTAAACACTCATCATGATCAGACATCTTGTGTAAGTTCTCAGTTTTCTTCCAGTTTGAAGAATGCACTTCACAGAACTACCTCTGCCGGGTTTGAACCCACTATCTTGGGATCCGACTCTACCACTGATCCACAGAGGCAGTTATGATGGTGATGGTAATGGTGATGATGATGATGATAAAGCAATGCAGTGACGTGTGTAGTTTCTGCAGAAAACGATGGATCTATGCTTAAAGACTGTATTACTTGCCTTAACTCAATTGTGGCACAATCTTGACATGTGTCGTTTAAAAAAAAAAAGATTCAATTATTTGTTTACATGAGATAAAAGTCGAAAGTTAATAGCATATGGTGAAGTTGTGGTTCACTTTGATGAAAAAATACGTTGTAGTTGAGGAGTGATGAACAATGTTTAAATTGGACCTCTATGGACCACAAGATACCACAAGGTCAGCAAGATCATACTTATGAAACAATGATTTCACTGGAGGGAGCTAATAATATTCATTTACAAGGTTTACTGTCATTACATCATATTTTACTGCACTAGGTTAAATTCAACAGTGTGCACTCGTTTGTATGTCCTTTCCAATGCTGATGATGGCAGAATGAGCCAAAACATGTACATTTAAAGCAATATAATATGTTAATTAAGTGATCTTTAAGATTACATTATATAGTTTTGAATAGGTTGGAACTTTATACGAAGGGAGTTCAACGTATAATGCAGCATTTTTTAATTTTTTTTTTAAAGCAGGTTGGTTTTATTGAGGATTAAAATACACCATGTTATTCCCCAATCCTTTTGCTACAATACTCCATTTTCAACATAATCTCCGTTTAGTGTAATGGTCTTATGCCAGCGTAATGTGAGGGCCTGTATGCCTGCGTGGTACCACTTGACTGGTCGATGTCGGAGCCAATGTCGTGCTGCATTGACAACTTCCCCATCATCACATAGTGCTTCCTGCGGAGTGCATCCTTCCTTGGGCAAAACAGATGGAAGTCAGAAGGCGCGAGGTTCAGGCTGTAGGGTGGATGAGGAAGAACAGTCCACTGAAGTTTTGTAAGCTCCTGTTGGGCGGTCAGACTTGTGTGACATCTTGCGTTGTTATGGAGAAGGCTCACTGTGCTTTGTCTACTGCCAGGTCTCCATAGACATTCTGCAAGCGCCTATGAATATCTGTGATGGCCTGGTTTACCATCAAAAGAAAATAACTGCTCTCTGTTTGGCATGCACCTCCATTACAGACGCCATTTTGAAAGCTAATTATAGCACTGCCACGTATCAGAAATTAATTAAACTTTACGGGATGAAGCGGGAAAATTCAAAGAAGTCCCAAACGAAATTCCATTTTTTTAAAACCAAAATTGGCTGAGAAATAAAATGTGTTGCATTATATATAGTATGCCCCTTGTATTTTAATCAAGTATAGAGTATATTATAGTAGGCTATACAGTATATACGGACCTTGAAATATGAATTTCATTTCTTGCGAAGATATTTATAAAGCCAAATTTGTGCAGGTTTAAATGCTAATGTTAAGTGTTTGTGCTGTTTGAAATTAAATGACTAGAGTGGGTTTCAGGAACTATGAGACTTCTTGCACTTCTATAAATCAACTAACAAGCAAGTGGCCGTGCGGTGTGGGTAACATAACTATCAGCTTGCATTCGGGAAATAGTGGGTCCGAACCCCACTGTCGGCAACCCTGAATATGGTTTTCCATAGTTACACATTTTCACACCAGTTAAATGCTGGGCCAAAGTCACTTCCTTCCCTTCCCCATCGTTACCATAAGACCTGTGTCACTATGGCATAAAGCAAATTGTAAAAATAAAAATAAAAATTTTAAAAAATGTAAAAAAGAAAGAAGAAATCGGCTCTAGATAGTTCAGTTTTCATGGTAAATGTTTTCCAGCTGAGGAAGATGTAAGTTGTCTGTTTAGAGCAGTTCCCAGTAGATTTGCTTTGACTGAGAATGAAGAAAACATGACTTTAAGGCATAGCTGTGGCATTTGTCTGGTGTGAAAATGGATAAAACTCCTCAAGATGGCGTTTGAATCCATCTTCCCTCGAATGCAAGATACTGCTACACAGTCCATACCACATAGAACCCAGATCCATAGCTAACTAGGTAGCCTGCTGACCTTTTATCCAAGAGGTCCGGGCTTGATTTCTGGCTGGATTGGGGATTTTAATGTTCATTGGTTATTTCCTCTAGCTCGGGGAATGTGCCATTGTCGGCACTAGAATTAAAGGACAATTTTCACATCTTTGTACAGCTCTGTCTTTATATAGAGAGGTTGTCTTCTCGTCAACCAAAGTTCTTCTAAATCAGTTTCTTCTCACAGACACACAGGTCGCCCATCGGCGTCAACTCAAAAGACCTGCACCGGGTGTTTCTGGAGGCCATACAACATCATCATCACTATATAGAACAATGCTTAAGTTTTCATGCTTTCTATTCCTTTTTAAGTCTTCATGTTTGTGTGAAGTGTATTGCTTTCTAAGAGTGAGATTACATATACTTATTAGTGTAATTTAAGGTAAAATAATTTGGGATTTAAAACATGTATTTTTTCTTGACCTACTCTCACCTTATCTAATTATCACCGTTATATTTCAGGATTCTGTATTACAAATGTGTGGGGTAACGTGCAACCTGGAGCATTGGGATTTGAAACTGATGACGCGTTCGCCTCTGCAGAAGTGTCTAATCCATCTTTCGTGTGCCCTCGCTGTAACAAGACCTATCAGCTGTATCACTCCTTACAGAGACACATGAGAGTGGAATGCGGACAAGAACCAAAACATGCATGTTTAAACTGTGGAAGAAGATTCAAACATAGGTTCAAACTGATGGTACATGTACGAAATGCGACATGTATGAAATAGTGTTTTCAAGTTGTGTATGATAAAAAAATTTATGAACTCACAGAATTATTGTTGAATTTTTATAAATGTGCCAGAAGTAAACTGTTGTTATAATTTGGTTATTTCTGCTTTGTTTTTATGTTAGTTACCTCTTCCATTTTTACTGTAAATTAAATATTTTTATACATGTTATATATAAGGTGCTGATATTGTATAATACATGTGAATTTCCAAACCCTCATTATCTAGTTGATTTTCATAACCTGTTATTGGTTTTGTAGTAATAGCAGGAGTAGTAGTAGTAGTAGTAGTAGTAGTAGTAGTAGTAGTAGTAGTAGTAGTAGTAGTAGTAGTAGTAGTTGCAGCAGCAGCAAAGTGAATCTTCGGTCTTTCAGCCCTGTCTACTGAAGTAGGCATATACAAGTATAACCATTTATAGACTTCAAGTAATGTATCAAGTGATAGGAACACGTGATAGTATGAACACAGTGACAGATCTCTATGGGAAGAGGGAACAATACAAGGAAGAGAGACCGAGAATGAGCTGGCCATGCGGTTAGGGTCGCATAGCTGTGAGCTTGTATTTGGGAGATGGTGGGTTTGAATCCCACTGTCAGCAGCCCTCAAGATGGTTTTCTTTGGTTTCCCATTTTCCCACCAGGCAAATGCTGGGCCTGTACCTCAGTTAAGATCATAGCCGCTACCTTCCGAATCCTATCCATTTCCCATGCTTGCATCACCAAAAAACTTCAATGTGTTAGTGTGATGTTAAATCACTATCAAGAGAAAAGAAAGAGGAGACAATGACGAATGTGAAAACACAAAAGGACAATCTTCACACCTCTGTCTTCATAAAGAGAGGTTGTCTCCTCATCAACCATAATTCTTCTAAATCAATTTGTTTTCTGCTCCCAATGAGTTTGTTTCTGCTTCCTAGCTTTATTAGGAGGGTGACACTCATTGAGGGGCCATCTTGACTGATTTTTAGTCTTTATGTGGGAAGTATAGTATAAGATGATGATGATATTTGCTTTACATCCCACTAACTACTTTTACGGTTTTCGGAGATGAGGTGTTAGAATTTAGTCCTGCAGGAGTTCTTTTAAATGCCAGTAAATCTACCGACATGAGGCTGATGTATTTGAGCACCTTCAAATACTACCGGACTGAGCCAGGATCGAACCTTCCCAAGTTGGGGTCAGAAGGCCAGCGCCTCAACCATCTGAGCCACTCAGCCCGGCTCATCTCAGAAAACTTGATAAATACTGGAAAAGGGAAGGAACAGAAGTTAAAGATAAATACTGGTGGTAAAAGATTAGGGACACAATGCAAAAGTACTAGGATTGATGTACAGTATTGCACATACATTTTCAAGTTCTTTTTCCGTAGGCAGATTGACCAGTTTTTGCTCCCAACACGGCCAGACACATGGTTCTCTTATATCTTGCAGGAGTTTCAAGTTGAAAAATAAGTGATAAATCAAGCAACGCCTTATTTTCATACTGACATTGTCATCGATCAGGAAGAAGCAATAGATAACAACATGTTACAATTGGCTTTATATCGCACTGACACAGATAGGTCTTATGAGGACAATGGGTTAGGAAAGGCGTTGGAGTGGGAAGGAAGCAGCTGTGGCCTTGTTAAGTTACAGCCCCAGCATCATGGGGAACCACGGAAAACCATCTTCAGGGCTGCCGACAGTAGGGCTCAAATCCACTATCTCCCGGATGCAAGCGCACAGCTATGCGCCCCTAACCGCACGGCCAACAATATGTTAACTGCATTATCACGAAGCACAACATTAAATTATAGTAAAGTTACATAATGCTGTACTGGACTGAGGAATATATCACAGTGATATCCATAATGAATACCACAATACAACATGTGTTTAACATTACTTTGTTTTCATGTTTTATTTTAATATGAACTGTAACAAAGTATGAACCACCAGTTTACAGTGAAACTAAATTTCTACCTTATTAATGAAAAAAGGAACCTGTGGTTCTTTAAAACCCATTCGGTTTCTGCACTGAGAAGATTTCTGGCTTATAACAGGTATTATTACAAATAAATCATTCAGTTCTGATAATTTTGTTTCTCCATATTTAGAGGTTTCCTTCTTATACAGGGTCTGTGATGTCCAGGTTTCACCATATCAACTTAATCTGTAGTTCAGCTCCTTGGCTAAATGGTCAGCATAGTGCCCTTTGGTTCACAGGACCCTGGACTCTATTCCCTGCCAGATTGGGGTTTAATTCCCTTGGTTTGGGAACTCTGTGTTTGTGCTGTCCCCAATATCTCTGCAACTCATGAAGCACACACAACACTATCCTCCACCACACTAACACATGGTTTGTTATACATGGTAGATACCACCCATCCTCATTAGGGGTCTGCCTTACAAGGGCTACACCAGGCTAGCAATAGCCACATGGAATCAGAATTATTAAAATTAGTCTGTAACTTTCAGTTTCAATCTTTTGTCTGTGAGAACTCATACAAAGTACTGCAAAGGCAACAGATTTCATTGAATAAAATCTCTCTATTCCTGTTTTACGAGGGGCGTACTATATTGTTTTTCACTTTACTTTTTGTACATCCGTGTATGGTTCACATTTCACTTTTAAAGGTGGTGATGTGTAACTAGTACCTTGTTCTACTGTTTGGTAGCAGCACATGCACAGGGGCCAAGGAATGCACTCTCCATAGCCATTTCATAAAAACATTGTCAGCGTAGGAGCAGACAACATGGAAAGCATCCGTCAGGGACAGCACTATACAACTTGGTTCCTATGTAAAGAATATGTGACCACTGCAGAAATTCATCGGCACTTGGTGGCAGTCTCTGGAGAACGTATGCCATCTTGGAAAACAGTTTACAACTGGGTGGAAGGTTGGAAAACAGGGTGCATGGTAATGGAGACATATGTCATCACCAGTCACAAGCCTAGCCATGAAGGCGGCTGGATCTTGATTATGGCGTTGTAAAAATTCTCTGCACACGTCCACACCCCTCTGCTTTTCGTCTGCAGACAAGTGTCTAGGCTCCCACATGGATGACACCTTCCCCAAATGTAAGTGGCTGTGCACGATCCACTGCAGGGTGTTTCGGCTAATTCCCGTGGCTGCCTCCATTTTTGTAAATGTGATGCATTTGTTTCCTTGGATGGCCTGTTCGACCCGGGCACTGTCACATTCCTTCCAGAACTTGTTCCCTTGTCCAGCGATGTGCACCCTGTTTTCCAACCTTCCACCCAGTTCTAAACTGTTTTCCGTGACGGCGCATGTTCTCCACAGAGTACCACCAAGCACCGATAAATTTGTGCAGTGGTCACGCCTTCTTTCCATAGGAACCAAATCGTATAGCGCTGTCCCTGATGGTTGCTTTCATTGTTGTCTGCTCGTACGCTGACAGTGTTGTTATGAAATAGCTATGACGATTGCATTCGTTGGCCGCTGTGCCTGTGCTGCTACTGAACAGAGGAACAAGACACTAGTTACACGTCACCACCTTCAAAAGTGAAATGTTAACCATATCCGAACATGCAAAAAATAAAGTGTAAAACAATAGTGTACGCCCTTCGTATATTCTATGTTGTATTGTAAGCAGAAGCAGTAGCAGACCGGGATAGGTTGGGATAGGTTTTAATATTCCAAAATCCACAACTCGAATCCTAGCATCCTAGTTTCTACATACCTACTTCTGGTAAATGTTGGAATTATCTCACTTCTAGTTTCAAGAATCCTTTCTCTTCTTCCATTACTGTAGTTTAATGGTTAGCATAATAGTTTCTCAACTGGTTTATTATTCATTCATTCAATCATTCATTCATTCATTCATTCATTCATTCATTCAGGGGCTGCCTGACTAAGGCGGTAAAGGCGTGTTAGGTTAACTCGGTAGGATGTGGGTTTGATTCCCCATTAGGAAGTCGAAAAACTTAAGAAATGAGATTTCCAGTTCCGGAGGTACATATCGTTTTGAGGTTTGCTCAGCCTACACAAGAAACAAGTACCAGGTTAATTCCTGGGGGCAAAAGCAGCTGGGCGTAGAGCTAACCCTTCTACCCCATCAAGTGCCAAGGTTACGGATAGTGGAAGCCTTTACTGACCACCCATCCCAGGGCCTTCATGGCCTGTACAGAGATGACTTTGCTATTATTCATTCATTCATTTATTCATTTTCAAGGAACTGTTACTAGCAGCAGGGAGGAAGTGATGCAGTGAGTGAGAGGCTAGCATACTGCCTTTATCCATGTGATACTTATGTGCATATCTCGTCTTTCCAAACATGACACAGTCAAATATATACACATCAAAAAAAATTTTACATCACCTCGGACCTAAGAGTTCCTGACTCTTTACAAAAAAATAAAAAGAAAGAAAAAATAAGCAGAAGAACAAATGAAAGCTTCTACAACAATATGGCCTTGTTTTCTCTTTGAGTTACTGAATACATAACCCACTAATACTGCAAGTAACATGTCTCTTGGATTGATGCACAGCTGAATTTGTCTTGGCATACTGTCTTCTAGTTCATCAAGGTACTCTTGCTCCACATTGTCCCATTCCTCAATGGGTATTCAACATAGATGTAGATTTCGCAAAGTGGTTGGTGGGTCGTGACATCCATAAACAGCCCTCTTTAATTTATCCCAGGCATGTTCGATAGGAGCCGGCCCCGTGGTGTAGGGGTAGCGTGCCTGCCTCTCGCCAGGAGGCCCCAGGTTCGATTCCTGGCCAGGTCGGGGATTTTTCTCTCGACCTGAGGGCTGGTTCGAGGTCCACTCAGCCTACATGATTAGAATTGAGGAGCTATCTGACTGTGAGATAGCGGCCCCGGTCTCGAAAGCCCAGAATAACGGCCGAGAGGATGCGTCGTTTTGACCACACAACCCCTCGTAATCTGCAGGCCTTCGGGCTGAGCAGTGGTTGCTGGACAGGCCAAGGCCCTTTCAATGGCATTTAGTGCAGTGGGGTTTGGTTATTATGTTCGATGGGGTTCATGTTCAGGTAACAGAGTGGCCACTGTTGTTGAGCAATATCGTGATCACAAAGAAAGTAATTTTCGAGAACCACACAATAGATGCGCGCATGAAGACAAATCCTCCAAAACTCTGGGATATGATGTCCCTATGGGTTAGAGGATGTCATCCCTGTATCGTACAGTCATGATGTTGCCCTTCATGACTAGGAGTGGCCTACAATGGCTCCATATAATGTCACCCCAAAATGTTGGGGAACCACCACCTTGCTGCACGTTCTGGACGGTGTGTCTGAAACGTGAAGCCTGTCCAAATAATCTTCAAACACATCATCGACGATTATCAGGAACAAGGCTTTTGCAACACTCTTCGGTGAAAAGGACTTCATGGCAATTCTGAAAAGACCATTCAGCAAAATGTTGGGCCGATCTGTACCGCACCCCATGATGTCTAGGTGTGAGACCTGGGCTTCACCATAGTCGTCAAGAGTGAAATTGTGCCTCATGCAACCTGTTTCTCACAGTTTGAGTTGAAACATGGCAATCTGTGGCCATTCAAAGATAATTATTCAGCATGGTGGCATTGTGTTTAGGGTTCTTCCGAGCTGAAATTCTAAAGTAACGGTCATCAGTTGCAGTTGTAGCCCTTGGAAGACCTGTGTGAGGCAAATCGTCAACATTTCCTATTTCTCCCTCTACCACTTCCACATTCGAACTACATCACTTTGATTATGGCCTGCAGGTCGAGCAACTGCCCTTGTTGATGTAATGTGATTATGCATACATGTTCATACGTCGAATTGTATGTCATGCCATCCTGGATGCTCAGCTTAGAACACACCTCTAATGCCTCCACACTAGCAGGATAAGCAATAAATATAAATCAGTGAAATAAAATTCCGCTAAGATGTCTCATTTAAAATGTTGCTTGAAATACTGCCTCCCATTTGAACATTGCATTCTGCCTATGGGTTGTGCAGTTGTGAGTATGTTTACAAAACTCCTAATGGTCTTGCATATAATGTGAAAATACAGAACTTTCATTATAGTCATTAAACAAACTAGTTTTAATTAACATTTGTTTATAAACCTCAATTGCATATTTTATTTTTCTATACTCACATGGGAAATGAAAACATTATCTTCACACATTTAGTCTCAACAATGACTAGAGTGGAACCAGACACTTTTCTCCTCCCATAGGTAAAAACAGCGATACAATGCAGCAGTCCTAAAAGTAAGAATTTTGTGTACCACTGCAACAAGTGAGGAGTAATACAGAATGCAGGATAAGCAATAAATATAAATCAGTGAAATAAAATTCTGCTAAGATGTCTCATTTAAAATGTTGCTTGATAATGAGAAAAATATTTGTTTGGCAAACAACACACACGTGAGTCTATTTTAAGTTTTAGTTTGTCTATTTATTAAGCTAATGAAGTAATAATTACTATACATATGTTCAAATTTACTAGACACAGTGTTAAATGGTTTTGTCTTTTTTAATGCTTTTATCACTTACTATTGGTATCAAGTCTGTATCTTCTTCTTCTTCTTCTTCTTCTTCTTCTTCTTCTTCTTCTTCTTCTTCTTCTTGGTTCCTCAATCCAAAGACTGGAGGTTGAGCAACAATTCTTCTTGTACTGTTTCTTCTGCTAGTAGTGTCATTTCCACATACATTTTGCATTCACATCATCAGTGATGAGCTACAATGTTGTCCTGTCTCTTTCTCTTTTACCCTGTAAAACGTGTCTTTGCTAGTGTCCAATAGGTCCTTTCGAATTCTTCTCTTTTCCCTTACTTCAGTAAGTATATCTTCATTAGCCATTTTTGCTGTCCAGGGTATTCTTTCCATTTGTCTCCAACACCACAGCTCAAATGGCTCTAATCTTTTTTTCTTTTCTTTTTTACCAACAGTTCTTGTTTCTGAACCATAAAGGAAAAAACTATAGACATTATTTTTAAATTTTTTGGGTAGTTTTTTAGTGATTATAATGGTCCCTTCCTTGTGAATTCCACCTTGACTTGGACAGATCTATTCTTTATATTTGTTGCGCTTCACATATATCTGTCATAAAGTTATATGTTAACATGTCTTGAATGATCTTCCCTCATTTCTTTCTCATTAAGTACAAAAATTATACTGAAGCTGGGGTTCCAAATGAACAGATAACAGATCTCATAAAGGGTAGGGCTGAGTTGGAATGGTAAGCATTTATTGGAAGAATACCTTACCATCATCATCATCATCCTCAGAAATGTCTTCCAATTGCCCAGTTGCTGTGAATGAGCATTCCTTACATCTGCCTCTATAAATAAACATCTTCATTTTCAATCTCTTGCCACTCCAACACTCCTTTCTGGTTTTGTTTTATTCAATCAAGCCATGTCTTCCTTGGCTGACCCTTTGGTCTTCAACCTTCAATTTGTTTCTTCAACCAGACTCTGGCTCTTATTTGTGGATCCATTTCCTTTAGATGACTGAACCATCTTGGCCGTGCTTTGATAGAGATTTTACTGAGCAACTGCATTACCAGGATATGATGTATCTTGTCATATTATTATTAACTTTATTGGCCACATTGGACTACTTGGCATAACTTTTTAATTTCTTTGGGTAGTTTTTTAGTGATCAGAATGGCCCGTTCCTTGGGACTTCCACCTTGGCTTGGACAGTTCTACTCTACATAGGGTGTCCTTCAAAAAGGTTCCGTATTTGCAGAGGTGGCCATAAAGTAAGGAAAAAAGGTCCTATAAACATTGGCCGCAAACCCAATATCTTCGGAGTTATGGTCCGCTATCACTACCATCAATGATAACCATGTCTTTGATTTATTCGTCACATGTGCTCGATGTAACCACCATCCATCATAATGCGGCCTTCTACCCTACGTCGCCCGGCTCCATAGCTAAATGGTTAGTGTACTGGCCTTTGGTCCAGAGGGTCGGACGTTTGATTCCCGGCCGGGTCGGAGATTTTAACCTTAAATGGTTAATTCCCTTGGCTCGGGGACTGGGTGTTTGTGCTGTCCCCAACATCTCTGCAACTCACACACCACACATAACACTATCCTCCACCACAATAACACACAGTTACCTACACATGGCAGATGCCACCCACCCTCGTCGGAGGGTCTGCCTTACAAGGGCTGCACTCAGCTAGAAATTGCCACACAAAATTATTATTATTACCATACGTCGCATGAAATCACGCATTCGTTGGAATATCCTTGGCTGTTGCTGGCTTGCATCACAGGCATTGAACACGTGTTCTCATAACATATCCACATCATTTATGCGGAGCGCATACACCATGGTCTTTACTTGTTTCCAGAGCCAAAAATGTAAATGGTTAAGGTCAAGCAAACGGGCGGGCCAAGGTATTGGTCCTCCTCCCAATCCATCACTCTTGGAAGATCTGTGTTAGGTGTCGCCTAACTCTATGATGAAAATGGGTGGGTACCTCATTGTGCCTGAACCTCCATAATACAACACATTAGTAAACACACATATTAAAAATACCCAGGACTTTTTCAGTTGGTTTTTGATGGATGTGTAGTGGGTAAGAACAGGAGGGTTAGACCAAGGTATGAATATGACAAGCTGATTAGAGCAGATGTAAGATGCAGCAGTTATATAGAAATGAAAAGTTAGCACAGGATAGGGTAGCATGGAGGGCTGCATCAAACCAGTATCTGGACCGATGACTCAAACAACAACAACAACAGTAGATTTACAACCAATGTTTAAGTAGGAACGTATTTCCATCTTTTGTTTCATACGACCCTCTGGGTTCGAACATCGTGATCATTGATACTAGTGATAGTGGACCATGACTCAGAAGACATTGGGTTTGAGACCAATGTTTATAGGACCTTTTTCCCTTCATTTGTTGTGTGTTGCCTCCTCTGTAAATGTTTTTGTTTCTTTACAATCTGTTTTACGTCGTACTGACACAGATAGGTCGTATGGCAACAACAGGATAGGAAAGGGCTAAGAGTGGGAAGGAAGTGGCGGTGGCAATAATAAAGGTACAGCCTAGCATTTTCCTGGTAAGAAAATGGGAAACCACAGAAAACTATCTTCATGACTGCTGAGTGGGGTTCGAACCCACTATCTCCCGGATGCAAGCTCACAGCTGGGTGCCCCTAACCACATGCCCAACTTGCCTGGTCCTCTGTAAATGTTAGAACCTTTTTTCAGGGACATTCTGTATATTGGTTGCATTTCATATATTCACTTTTTCTTTGAAGGTTGTACTGTTTGGTTTTTGTGATCAGTCCAGTACTTTTTCATTTGTTCCGCTTGTAATTTTCTTAATTTGTCTGAAATCTGTATAGCCTTTCTGCGTATAATTTCTTCTGAAAATTTGTGAGTCTTAAGAAGGGTGTTAATTTTATTTTCATCCTCTGCATCTGCTATCTCGAGTCCAACTGCTTTGAGATCTTGATGAATTTCATGGATCCATTCCCTCCTGTCTTCTTTCCAAGATTTCTCATCACTAGAGTTGTACAATTCTGTTTCCTGGCAGTCGCAAGATGTTACAGAGATACTAATTTCTTTTCTTTTTCATTGTGCTGGTGATTGGGTCAATCCTTTGATAGACTGTTTCATTCAAAAGGATTCTTCAGACTGCTTCGACCTGGTATTTATTATTTATACAAGTTCTGATGATTATTCTTTCTGTTTTGAGGAGTGAATCAGTTCTTTTATTTTTAATTTGGAAGAGGGTTTCACAAGCATTAGTGGCTTCTGGGAGAGTTACGGTTTTATAGTTTTGATGATGATGATGATGATGATGATGATGATGATGATGATGATGATGCTTGTTGTTTAAAGGAGCCTAACATCTAGGTCATCGGCCCCTATGGTTTTGATCTTATTGTCTATTGAAGGTGTTTCTTACTATATGTTGACTAGGTTAGAAATTTGGCCTTTCTTCATTTTATTACTGTAATTCTATTTATCCATGTTTCTTTCTCTTTTAAGATTTTTCTCATATAGTAGATACTAAACCATTTTTTCTTTCTTTTTAATGGAAGCAAAATTCCTAATTCTCCATCATATGAGATAGTCAGGAATGGAGTGAAACATTTCCCAAAGGTTTCTCTTTATTTTATGAATGAATTTTATGAACCTCCTTTGTAAGTATTGTTGCCTGCTGACAGAGATTGATGTAATGGTTATAATTCGTTTGTGAGTATTATTGTGATATTTTTATTATCAGTTTGAGTTTGCCACATAAATTACATTAAGCACAAGTATAAAGAAATGCAGGAAATGTAAGCAAAAATATTTCTTTGTGCAGTTTTTTTAAATAGATACAACACTCTCTTTATCTTACAAAGGCCCAAAATATCCTGTGGAGCAACAGTCCATTAGGTCGTGGCTTTCCAAGTATGGTTGCCTAGTTGTACTTCCTCTTAAAACAATGATCATCACAACCTGTCAAGACGACTGTTGCCCGGCAACATGGTCTGCAAATATTGGTCATGTGGTCTCATACATATCAGACAGCTCCTCAGACTGAGTGAACCCCATCCCAACCCTCAGTCCAGAAGTAAAATCGCTGGACTGGCCAGGTAAGAGGCTGGCTCCAAACTTGCTCAAACAATCATATGTGTAACCCCTGTTGAGATACATATATAGAATATTATTGTCCTGAATGGTTTAGTTCAATCAAAGGATGTCCGGCTCCATGGCTAAATGGTTAGTGTGTTGGCCTCTGGTCACAGGAATCCCGAAATTGGTTAATTTCGCTGGCATGGGGGCTGGGTTTATGTGTCGTCTTCATAATTTCATCCTCATCACGAAGCGCAGGTCACCTACGGGTGTCAACTCAAAAGACCTGCATCTGGCGAGCTGAACTTGTCCTCGGACATTCCCGGCAAAATACCACACGCCTTTCCATTTTTTTTTTTTTTCATTTCACCAAAGGATTTCACTTTTGATTTAGACAGAGTGAAATTATATGATTAACGCTGTGACTCGTTCTCCATTCACTGCTGATGGTGCGAGTTAAAAATCTACTTTGATTGGTTTGCGAACTCCAATGATGACCCGTTTTCCTATACATTCTCTTCCTATTCAGAGGCAGATGCTGTTCACAGCACCCAAATGTAAACTTTCCGTCCAACACCTGAAGGGAATGTTTTTCATTAACAGTTAACATTGCATACGATAAGTAGACATTGTTTGATACTTTCAACAATATCAAGAACGCTGTGCTTTTCTGATCTCAGAGTTGGTTACTCGCCAGTCCTTTGGGGTTGTAAGTTGGCTGCGAGATGAGTTTGTTTACTGAAGATTATAAGTGAGAATTAGTAGCATGAGTAACAGTGATGAAATGCTGAGAACACTGTTAATTATAGGTTGGAACTATTTGTGTACTAGTCGTCCTAGTCACTGTAGAAAATGCAGATCAGTACAGTTCAGTCAGCAATGCATCAGGATAATGGTATTAGCTAAACTGCACTGAGTAAGGGATAATGGGGATAACTACTTAGCTATGTCCTCCAGTTTCTGAGAAACAAGGGAATTGAGCAGAAAATAAACAGGACAGTGACAAGAGGATGAAAAGGAACAAATAATCGGTCAAGAACTTTTCATGAATTATTTGCTGAATTGGATTCAGCTGAGTGGACATGTAGTAAGCAGCTTGGTCTATCCTAACAACTTGGTCCTGGCCGCAGACTGTGCTAAATATATTGGAGCTTGAAGAGAGATACAATGGGTATATTGGGTATGATATGAATCTTAGCATTTCCAAAGCTAAAGTGATGTCGGAAGAATCTAAGAAGAATGAATGTTCGGTAAGAAATACTAAATTGAAACAGGTTCTTAGGACATATATTTTCCCAGATGGTATATATATATATATATATATATATAGAGAGAGAGAGAGAGAGAGAGACCCCCCCCCATGCTCCATTTCTCTAAGGCAGGGCCCCTCAAACGCCCAAAATCTCACGCGTACAAATCGAAGTGCAAGAGCTCCATGCACTGTGCATCGCTCCCGCTCGGCTCGGACCAACGAGCGCATGCACCCTGAGAGGCCCTGCTCTAAGGGGTCAGGTATAAAAGAAGGTAGCAAGTTTTTACAACCTGATGCCCTTCCTGAAGTGAACTTCATCAGAGAAGTTATTGAGATGAAATGAATGGCATGATATATGATAGTAGGAAGGGAGAGGGTGAAACCTGATTTTGGCACATAGCCTACTCCCATTGAATTCTCCCGGGATGGTAGTATAGTAAATAAAATTGAATCAAGATAAAAAATTAATGCAGTGACCTTGCAGTTGTGATCTGTGGTATTTTGTAAGAAAGAGGCAAAACTATCTTTTCATCAGTCTGCTTTTGGATTTACCGGGCAAGTTGACCGTGCAGTTAGGGGCATGCAGCTGTGAGCTATCATCTGGGAGTTTGTGGGTTCGAACCGCACTGTCAGCAGCCCTGAAGATGGTTTTCCATTGTTTTCCATTTTCACACCAGGCAAATGCTGAGACTGTACCTTCATTAAGGC
The DNA here is from genome assembly GCF_040414725.1 of Anabrus simplex. Taxonomy (NCBI): domain Eukaryota; kingdom Metazoa; phylum Arthropoda; class Insecta; order Orthoptera; family Tettigoniidae; genus Anabrus; species Anabrus simplex. The sequence continues at coordinate 671,860,194 of NC_090265.1, forward strand.
CATGGCCGTTTCCCTCCCACTCCTAGCCCTTTCCTATCCCATCATCAGCGTAAGACCTATCTGTGTTGGTGTGATGTAAAACAAATTCTTAAAAAAAAGTTTTCAGATCAAATTTACTGTACGGGAGTGAAAGCTGGGTGGGCTCAGAATATCTTTTTCATAAAATGGAAGTAATTAACAAGAAGGTAGCAAAAATCATTGCTGGTATAGGCAGGTGGGAACTATGGCAGAAGGGTACTGAAACTGAGGAGCTTAAGGCTTGGGAATGAATATGAATGAAATTGTGTGTATAAACTGGCTCTGGTGGACAGGTCATGTCAGATGGATGGAGGAGGATAGGTTACATAGGAGAATAATGAACTCAACTATGTAGGGTAAGAGGAGCAGAGGGAGACCAAGTTGATGATGATGATGATGAAGGTTAAACTCGATTTTCAATGATGAAAGATATGGAACTAAAGAGGCCACATTGTTACCTGAAAGTTGGGAATTGTGGAGGTGCAAAATTACAGTGTATCTGAATTAGATGTTAGCACTGGGGTGATCCTATGTCCGGAGTTCCTCGTCTGCCTCCTGACCCCGCAGTAGCTGCACCTGTGCTCTTTGTTACATGCAATGCCTCCGTGAGTATATAACAGTAATGGCCTATGACAATTTGGCTGGTGGAGATAACAGCAATAATAATAATATTAATAATAACAATAATGGAATTAAGTTCTACCAATTGTATTCCCATTATTAGTGATTGACTGATGGTTTCTTAGTAACTGACTTGCAACACAGGAATGGCGGCTCGTAGGTTCATGTGACGGGGAGGCCAGGATAATAAAATTAAATGCATATACATATTAGTTGTATCCTGTTCGAGTTTAAGTGCATGCTACAATTTAAATAAAGCCATTGTTACCGAGCTCGATAGCTGCAGTCGCTTAAGTGCGGCCAGTGTCCAATATTTGGGAGATAGTGGGTTCGAACCCCACTGTCAGCAGCCCTGAAGATGGTTTTCCGTGGTTTCCCATTTTCACACCAAGCAAATGCTGGGGGCTGTACCTCAGTTAAGGCCACGGCCGCTTCCTTCCAACTCCTGGCCCCTTCCTGTCCCTTCATCGCCATAAGACCTATCTGTGTCGGTGCGGCGTAAAGCATCTTAAAGATTAAAATTTCATAATGTTCCGTATTGAAATGTATCACAATGAAATTGAAATAATAAATAAGGTAGTCTACCTTATTTATTATTTCACTTTCATTGTAAAGCATCTTGTAAAAAAAAAAAAAAAAAAAAAAAAAAGCCATTGTTTACCGCATAAACTTCCGCGCTTATGCTTTGAAGGAGCCATACAAGCAGCTCTCGGCACACGTGCATCACATGGCTTTAGAGACCAGAATGAGGGTAGCCTCTGCTGAATTTGACTGCTAGCATGGGAGGTGTACTGGTTACTGTGGCAACGATGACATCATGCGCATTGTCTCGAATGGCCTGGCCACATGTCTACACTGTCAGTTGAGTTCATTTTCAAGAGCCTTTACACTGTCAACCAGCATATGTACCATACTACGTTAAATTACATCAAATAATAATTCCTATACAAATCATTACTGTACGTCTTGCGTTGTACATATTACTTTATTATTAGCTATGCAGGAGGAATCCAAATAAACGGGTATGAAATTTGGCCATGAACTTCTGATAGGAAATAAATTAGGTCCTCAGTTGATTCACGGAAAAATCTGTATGTTTCTGAAATACAAGTAAAGGAGGTCCGACCTCTCATGCCTCTGCCAAAAAATTGCCCCTGCAACACAGCGCGCATCCCTTATTAAAGTGATACTCTTCTTCACATTCCAGTCATTGCCCAAATTGGTCACACATTGAGAAAATAAGTTTACACTTTTCGACCTGGTGTTAACTAATGAAACCAGTTATCTTGTTTGTATGATACATACGTGAACAAACCTATCCTATGTATTAATTTTAAAATGAATATAGGCATGCTGCAGTTCAAGTTAAAATTATAGCCTGAATTTAGCCCACAGGTGAACATTTGTGATGGACTGATTAAAATGAACGATAATTGAAATGTCAAGTTTAGCACTTCATTGTTTGTGCATAATGTTTAATTTTGGTAAGAGTTTACCTAACTGCTTCACTTTTAGTTTATCATAATATGATAATGTAGAAAACGAACTCATAAGAAGAGCACCTGCCAAATTCGTAATGTAAAACGCGTTGGAAAAGCATTCAAATTGCACTGTTGTGACGATGAGACTGTCACACACATTCTACTTCTCAGGCTCAGGCCCTATAGGCAAGGACACATGAGCACCAACACTCTCACTGGGCCCTACCTGGCAGACCAAAGAGGATCTGCGGATCTGCAGATCTGCGGTGACACTAACTGGAATGCAAACTGTTGCAGAGGGAATCTGTTACTGAAATTTTCTTTACTGTTTAACAATGTTGTATAAATTTTAACTATAAATGACTATTTTTTCCTTGAATCTAGGGAGTGACATGTCACTATGTCATTATCCCTACAGCCTCCTTTCATATACAACGAGGCCCATTGGAGCAGATACTGTAGAATCAGGGGCGAGACAACTGATAGAGGCTTACAGACTAAACACTGGAAGATGTAACAGTCTGTAATAAGGTATATATATATATATATCTGTATGTTACGCTCTATAAGCTGAGCATTTGCAATTACCTACTGTGAATCACTTGTCAGCAAATTTACTTTATTTTGTGGAGAGCATTAAGAAATGAGAAAACATTACTTTTCACAGCTATTCAAAGTCTCCAGTAGCCACACTAACTGTCCATACCAAGAAGACCTCTTGATTTTATACATTTTAATTTGCTATTATTTTTACTGATATCGCTACTGCAACACTGCTTTCTGTGCTTCATTGCGCTTCGCATGGACGGCAATCTTTTGAGGTCCGCATTGAACTGAAAACGTTGTCCTTAATAACATCTCAAAGGACTTATGGCCCGTTTCCACCTCACTAGGATTTTTCCATTAAAGGAACACTGTAGTTTTTACTGAATCATTTCTACTACTATTCTACGTCAAGTTTTAAGAAGCGCGATAAATTAAGCACAAAGTTACTTCAAGACTATTTTATTTTTAAGTTGTTGTTCTTTTAAATCCATGTTATTTCATAAGTGAGCAAACCGGTTTGCACATGTTTTTATCAGTTTATGGCTTAAGACACGCAAGTCTTGGACTTGTAGAAAATATAGTATAATTTTAACACAGATTCATGTTGTTAATATGGTTTTAAATTTGTGATCAATTTGAAGTAGATAAACTTATATGATTGTCGATTTTTCCACAAACTTATATCAGCTGATGATGACGCAGAGGGGCGTCGAAACTAGTTCTGATTGAAATATATGTTGTAATTACATCTAAGCAACAATTTTTATATATTGAATAAGGTGGACCCAAATTATAATAAATGTTGTAATCGCTACTTCTGGTGATCTGTTTCAGCGCCTAAAAGGATGGTGGAGGTAAATTATGAAAATAAGTACAAGCAGTCATCCTCATCAGGCTTTATATTTCATTGTGAACCATGGAAGGAAATGGGCTACCTTGTTACTAAGAAGCAAGGACAAAAAGTCTATGTCTGCCCACAGTGTGGCAACCATTACCGCCGGAAGATCTCTCTTCAACGCCATATGAAGGTGGAATGTGGACTTGAACCGAGGCATGTATGTCCCCATTGTGGAAAACGGTTCAAACGTAAACATCAAATGGTTGTACACATTCGTGTTCATCTATCCCGAAAACCATACTGCATAAAAGAATTGATGTTGTAAGAAAAATAATATTCAGAAATATTGATAAAATAAAGAGCAATAATTCTCTTCTGTTTTTGAACTAGTTACATATTTAGCAAAGCCTTTAACATCACCTTGATAAAACAAACATGTATTCCAGTTGATTAATAAAATTATTTCTGTGGAAATGTTTGTGAATTATTTGATCATTTATCACTGAAGGTTTTGTCAGGCCATTTATTGGTGTGATTTGGAAGACATGTCATTCAAAACACCTTAGAACTGCTGTTCCTAGATATTTTTCAGACCACTGGAAGTATAATTTCTACATGAACTGACATATCTATAACCATACTGTCTGAATGGCAATGAGCAGTAAGTACTGTACTGTATTTGCTGGTTATAAAATAGTTTTTAATTCTTTGATAGCACGGTGTAACAAAGAAAATATTTTTTCTTCTCCTTGAGTAATAACTGTAGTTTTCAAATTTTGTATGTTATACTTGTTAAGAAAATGGCAATTATTTTCAACAAATATTGCTTCCATGTTCAGGACTTAGATATTTTGAACTAAAATGTTTTTTGTACAGCTGTAAATCTCAGATAAATATTCACCTCAAACTTTTTTTGTTCACTCTTCCAATTGATTTCAAGGCATAAACATAATTTAAATATTTAATTTTATTTTTAAAGCACAGAAATATATGAAATATGTACACTCAAAAATATCAAAGACTTGGTCACAAAAAACAAAGTTTATTACAATAACTGTAATTTTCTCTACTTTTTAAACATAACCAATCAAAATATTACATTTTTTTTTAAGTCTTGTTTTCCATGGCATGGCTCAGACCATAATACACTGGTTAATTTATGTTAAATTCTACAATATACTAAAATTGTGTAACTTAGAGACTAACTGGAAAAGCTTATTGTCTAGTTCCTACAGTTAATATTTACATGAAGAAAGTAAATTATCTTAAATATATCCTATAGATGTAAGTAATGTTTGCAACTCCTTTAGAACAGCTGAGTGCTAGGAATGTCTCTAATTTCAGCTGGCAAGGAATTTCACTGGTGGGTAGTAGGGGGGATGAATGAATCACTGTAACTAGTAGTGAGATGGATAGAGAAACTTATCAGGGAGTTAGTTAATGACCTTATTTGGTGATTATTTCTGAATGAGAGGTACTGAAGGTCATCTTGCAAGTACACAGGGAGTTTTGCGCCATACAACACTATGAATAACTAACACAGACTGCAGAGTTCACTTGTTAACCAAGGACAAGATTAGTATTACATAGTGCAATTTATCTTAAAATGCTCTGCATCTTTTGCATTGATAATTCAAACTGTGTGTTACATTTTAACCTACCTAAACATATTTTCCTCCTGATGTTTTTAACCTACCTAAACATATTTTCCTCCTTGTGTTTTTAACCTACCTAAACATATTTTCCTCCTGATGTTTTAACCTACCTAAACATATTTTCCTCCTGATGTTTTAACCTACCTAAACATATTTTCCTCCTGATGTTTTTAACCTACCTAAACATATTTTCCTCCTGATGTTTTAACCTACCTAAACATATTTTCCTCCTTGTGTTTTTAACCTACCTAAACATATTTTCCTCCTGATGTTTTAACCTACCTAAACATATTTTCCTCCTGATGTTTTTAACCTACCTAAACATATTTTCCTCCTGATGTTTTTAACCTACCTAAACATATTTTCCTCCTGATGATTATGTTTATTACATTCTTGTTCTTTCACAATACTACTGATTTTGAATACATCCGTAAATACATCTGATAAATTCAGGTTTCTCTAAACCATAAATACAATACTCTGATTTGGTTACCCTGAATATAAACATGTTAGGATTTTTAAAGTTCTATGGCCTTTCATAAGGGAAATTAACAAGTTACAGATTGGATTTCCATCACATATTTTGCACAAATTTCCATCAGTATTATTCATAATTACACTAATGATTTTATGTAGATGCTTATTGTCTGGAACTGTACGCATCTCTACCCCATACTCCCATTTCTGATATGAGGTTGGGGATGAGCTGAGATAAAATTATGCAGCATGTTTTTATGGCCGGATGCCCTTTCTGACACAAGTTTCAGTTGAGGAGCTATGAAGATGAAATGAATGATGGTGAATTAAATTGCATAAGGAGGTGGAAGGAATCGGTCAATGAATAGGAACTGTTCAGCATTTGCCTGGAAGTAAAAATGGGAAACTATAGAAAACTTTTCTCAGGACAGCCAACAGTGGGGTTCGAACCCACAGAACTTGGCTCCATAGCTAAAGCGCGTTAACATGCATGGTCACTATTCTTGGAGTTTCTTTGTTCACATAGATTCATAATTCCTATTTTGTAGATACACTGTAGGTTGACAGATTCACTAGAATGCAGTCTTTTGATGTAATATTGTTGATATGATGTTATATGCCTTCCTTGTCAGTCTTTGGTATAGATATAGTTTTAAGTTTTTATTTAATTACTCTTGCTGCTGAATTGTCAGGACTCAGGACCTGAATTAAAATATACCAAGCTCCAGGGTTTCCTATATAGATTTTGTGGTTTTGTTAATATAAATGCATTTATTGTTTTTTTATCACTTAATGTGTAATTTTTTTCCAGAAATGTCTGTAGAAAGATGCAGTACATCCTTTATACTGAAACATCTTGCACTCGGCCAATACAATAATGGAACTATGTATCTAGAGTGGTTATAAAACAAGGTGATGGTGGTGATTTTTCTTTTAAGAGCAGGTACAACCGAGCATCGATCCTCATTATAAAACGGCATACCCTATTATAAATCTTGAATTAATAAGAGCTGTTAGCTTGTCCCCTCTTTTCTTTCTTGTAAATGCTTGTTTGTGTCATTGAAAACATGCCCACTGCACACCTACATTCTAATGAAATAGAGCCAGCCTGATGGCTGAGATGGTAGAGGTGCTGGCCTTTTGGCAGGTTTGATCCTACTTCAATCCAGTGGTATTTAAAGATGCTCAAATATGTCAGCCTCTTGTTGGTAGATTTTACATTTTATAATGCATTTTCTTGACTTTCAGGGCATTTTATAAAGTTATTTTTAACATTTTTAGTGCATTTTTAACATTCATTACATCATCAACATCCGGGCTTTAATTATAATGTTCAAAGTGATGATTGCACCATGTATCTAAAAGTACATCGAGAGAGTTGGCCGTGTGGTTAGGGGCGCGCAGCTGTAAGGTTGTATTTGGGAGATAGTGGGTCCGAAACCAACTGTCGGCAGCCCTCAAGATGGTTTTTCGTGGTTTCCCATTTTCACACCAGGCATATGCTGGGGCTGTACCTTGATTAAGGCCATGGCTGCTTCCTTCCCACTCCTAACCCTTCCCTATCCTATTGTCACTATAAGACCGATCTGTGTCGGTGCAACGTAAGGCAAATTGTAAAATAAAATCCAACGGTACAGTACAGTATGTGTTCAAAATGTTCATAATGGTCCTGTAGACTGTTGAACATGTCGATGAACACAGGTTGTCACAGGGACACAAAAAATGATAGGATCTTTTCTTCTAAACATGCTGAAAGAATCCGTTTCTGGTCAGATGACCCATATAGGAATGTTCATATTCACACAACATAACACCCTACCATCTACAGGGTCTCTCTCTTATAAACCTGGACCGTCCAGCGGCGTTTTTACTCTCCCAGACCTAAACAACTGTATGGGAGGCGCGTGCATAGTTCTTGACCTTGCAAGGAGCGTGCTCATGTTCGATCTAGTATCAGTAGCCAGTCTGAATCTCAGCTGTTAACATGGTGAGACTGTTATCATTGCAACACCGTATTTTCGTATGTAAAAGTTATTTTAAGTACGAGTCGGCTTGATGGGTACGCGATGCATTTGTTCAACAATTTCCTGGTGAAATAACATCCTTCATGAGCACAGATTCACGTAATTGTAAATAAATTTGAAACTACTGGCTCAGTGCTCAATAAAAAACATGCACACACATGAACAGTTTTAACAGAGAAAAAGCTAGATGACATTGGTCCGAATCTTGAACTGTCACCAAATAAATCACTCACATTAGCATAACAAGTAGGGGTTTCATTTTCTTCTGCACACAGAGCTACAAAGCTGTTACACATTGAACAATACAGGTTTACATGGGTCCATTGTTTAAAACCTGCTGATCCAGTGAGTGGTATCTTGCATCATTGAGTGATCGTTTATTCGATCCACAGCTTGTGTTCTTTTCGGATGAGGCCAGGTTTCATCTTAATGGTCATGTGAATAGTCATAACTCTCGCTATTGGTGTGCAGAAAGTCCTAATGGTGTTTATGAAGTCCCTCATTGTGAAGGATGACACTTCCAGCATCTTTTATAAGGTAAGATTTCTATACACGCTTAAAGCAGGGCGGCCGCATGCGACATAAGTTGGTCTGAGGCAGCTGCTGTAGCGCAGACTACAAACAACGTGCATGTGATCCATGTTTATAACAGAGGCCTTATATAAGACTTTTTTTTTTCTTCCTTCTTTAATGTGTTCTTTATTACTATGTAGAGTTTAGTATTATTCAGTAGTGTGTATGTAATATGTGATATTGTTTAACTGTTTAAACATTATAGTGTTAGAGGACATGGTTTTGCAGAATAGCAAGCTTCATAGCCTGAGCCACACCATGGAAATAAAGGCTTAATAATATTAATAATAATAATAATAATTCTCCTTCTTTTTCTACCACTTTTCCCACACCTGTGGTATTGCGGGTGCGAACTATGTCGCACATGTGGATTTGTTCCTGTTTTATCACCGGATGCCCTTCCTGACACCAACCCTATATTGAGGGACGTAATCACTATTGTGTGTTTCTGTGGTGGTTGGTAGCGTAGTGTGTTGTATGAATATGAAGAGGAAAGTGTTGGGACAAATACAAACACCCAATCCCCAGGCCAGAAGAATTAATCAGAGGCGATTAAAATCCCCGACCCAGACGGGAATCGAACCTGGGACTCTCTGAACCGAAGGCCTCAACGCTGACCATTCAGCAATGAGTTGGGCTAATAATAATAATAATAATAATCACCAAAACTCACAATAGTGGCTAGTGAATACGTCCCTCAACATAGTGTGTTGGCATCGGAAAGGTCATTCGGGCGTAAAACAGAGGCAGGTTTACATGTGCGACACAGTTCGCACTTACAACCCCACCAAGATGGGGGTTAGCGATGGAGGAGCAAGAAGAAGAATATCATCATTATTGATGTCACAACTACATAACGATATTGCTATGAGATAACTACAAACAGATAAGGTAAACTATTTGCAGAAAATATTACAGATTTTTCTCATTTATTTAAGTAGTAGGAGCTAAAGATGTTAAAAGTTACAGCTGATGTCAGAACAATCCAGTTTTGCGCATATCAGGAGATGATCCATATTCATTGTAGAATTCTGCTGTTTACATATTGTGCAAGAACTACTATTAAAAATTTTGATTCTTTCAAAGTCTTTCAAAGAAATAAACAAACACGTATGCAAAACATAAAGAATTTCATCTTGTTTTCTTGATATGGCAAAATCCAAAAGCTTATTATCATGTCTATAATACTAATATTGTTTTTCTTGTTGTTTTCTAATGGCAGATTTTGGATTTATTTCATTAATTTTCTGGCATCCCAATACAGAGTTGGCAATTGTTGAGATGCTGATAGATGCAGTCCAAGTTTTGGGGATATCAGGAGATCCATGTCCATTGTAGAATTCTGCTGTTTGCATATTGTGCAGGAACTACTATTAAAAATTTAGATTCGATGAAGATGTGCTGCAAGACAGTCTGGGCCAGTATTTAATGCGTTGAGTGCTACAACAGTCACTGGAGTCTATTTTTGGACTTCCTGCTAGGCCACGGCGGACACGGGTGTCTGCTGGCTCAAAATTGGTAAAGTGTACACTTTTCTGACTCTATACGGAATTTGATCATATAGAATATCTGTCAGATCCCATTCGGTTATAATTCACGCACCAGGCTTCAAAATGATACATTCAGGTACAATAAATTTTATTTTAATATAATAATTTCGTATGGCTATTTCTAGCCGAGTGCAGCCCTTGTAAGGCAGACCCTCCGATGAGGGTGGGCGGCATCTGCCATTTGTAGGTAACTCCGTGTGATTGTGGTGGAGGATAGTGTTATGTGTGGTGTTTAAGTTGCAGGTATGTTGGGAACAGCATAAATACCCAGCCCCCGGACCATTGGAATTAACCAATTAAGGTTAAAATTCCCTACCCGGCCGGAAATCGAACCTGGGACCCTCTGAACCGAAGGCCAGTACGCTGACCATTCGGCCAACGAGTCGGACAATTTTATTTTTATTTTCAAGGACATGGGTGTCCGCTGGCTCAAAATTGATAATGTACGGTAATGCAAAATTTTGAAATTTTGCTATGTGGGCCAAAACTGTGTTTTTGCTCTCTGGTGTTACAGTAGCAACATTCTACCACGTTTTTAACGCAAAAATAAAAATTAATGTAAAAAACTAGAATAAATCAAGGCGGACACCGGTGCCCGCTGTGGCCTGTTGGGAAACTTAACGTCGGCTGGGGCCAAGGCGGTCACGCTACTAGACCCAGTATTGTGCTGAATGTGTAGAACATAACACTTCAAGTAGTGCCATACACTTGCAAAAAATACATCGACCATAAATCTACATTAATTTTCCGGTCGTCAAAAACTGAATGTAAAGTGTGTATAGAATTAAGAGCAGTAAGGGCTGTGGCACCATCTTGTTGAAAATATCCATAATCCTTATCTTCCTGTGTTGGTACATCAAAAGATGAATGCACGATCATTCTGACATACACATCTGAATTCACACAGTCATCGAAGTTTTAGAGAGCATTGAGAAATGAGTAGACAATACAGTCATTCACCTCCTCAACTCTAGTAGCTACATAATACCACGTGGTTCACCAGTCCCTTGCAATTTAGTTTTATGCATCCCGCCGCATTTATTACAATTCTGAAATACATTGGACCCCCTCCCTAAACTGTGGTAATATAATGAGAATTGTGGTTACAGGCTAAAAACCAGCAGGAATTGTGAGCGCCATTATTAATTCATTGTAAATACCGTGAATGAACCCATAAAACGAGCACAGATAGGAAGAATATGTACCTTACAACAGGAGATGCACGTACAGACCAGGGACAGGTATTGTATAAGCTGGAAACTCCGAGGCAATTGGTGGTAAAATAAAAAAATAAAACAAGTACTTGTGTGAGATCCGAGCCTTCAAACACTGTCCACTATCGCAACTACCACAGCGCCCCTGCCAAGAGAGCTATTGCGAGGCTTGTTGTGCAGTTTCCAGCCTATACAATACCTGCTCCTGGTCTGTGTGTGTACCTCCTGTTATAAGTTACGTGTTCTTCGTATCTGTGCTCGTTTTACGGATTCATTCGAGGTATCCATAATGAATTAATAGTGGTGCTCACGATTCTTCCTGTCTTCTAGCCTGTAAACACATATCTCGCTATATTACCCTGGTTTAGGGAGCGGGACCAATGTATCTCAGATTTATAGTAAAAGCGGCAGGATGCATAAAACTACATCGCAAGGGGGCTGGTGAACCATGTGGTATATAACTATCCCAATTGGAAATACCTTTATTTATGAAATTTTATAGTTTACTATTACTTTTTATATTGATATCATTACTTTTCATGATTTGTTTCAGTTCCTAAGACTGTGGAGGAGATAAATGGTGAAGAGGACATGCAGTCATTTTTATCAGGCTTTATGACATCTTATAGTCAATTAGGGAGGAGTGTAGGCCAGCAGCAAGGAAAAGAGGTGTATGTCTGTCCACAGTGTAACAAATGCTACCACTGGAAGATCTCTCTTCAGCGCCACATGAAGGTAGAATGTGGACTTGAACCAAGGCATGTGTGTCCCCAGTGTGGTAAACGGTTCAAGCATAAACATCAAATGGTTGCCCATATTCGTGTTCATCGCCCTGTGAAACCCTATTAGGTGAGAGATGTGATGTACAGTGTATAAATTTATAAAATAAAGAGCAATAATTTTCCTTGTTATATTCAGCATTATGTTCATCACAGCCTGTGACTTCCCTGTTTAATAAATTGTGGATTCTTGTTGATTAATAAAACGTTTCTTGGAAATTATTCATATATTTATTCTAGAATATTTTCTTGGGTTTTTGAACATTAAACACTAATTTTCAATTGTTAATCCTCAAATTTATTCTTTCACTCCACACATTAATTTTGTTTTCTAGGCCTACTACATCATCAGCAAATAACCATATTCCTGCTTTTCTCCTGTGATCTTTCTTTTAATCTCCTTGTTTATTTCATCCATGACACCTACGAATAAAAAGGGTGACAGCTTAGGCCTAACACCTTAAAAAAAATACCTCTAGGCCCAGCAGCCCACTAAACTTTGCACTGTGATGAAGTAAGAGCAGAAGCATGGCCTTGAGGACCAGAACATGGGGCGGCTGATTCTGCCTACTGTACGAGATACTTTCTGCCATCTCGCTCGTGTATATTCCCATCGTTAAGATTCAACAGGTTGATTATTTTTTTGTAAATATATATTTTGGTGAAATATCATTCTGCATATTTTAATCATTTCCCTCAAAAATAAGGTTCGATGAAATTAAATTTTGGTTTCCTTCTAGGAACCTTATTTTTTATATAAAGGCCAAAGGCAAGCATTTATACAAGTGGAGGCACATGCTTCCCCTAGTGCACCGTCACTGCATTGTCCTGCACAAGAGGCTTGCAGTGGTGTCTCAACGGTGCACTAGCCGCCAGCGTCTTCGAAAGGTGTAGCAGTCCAACTGATGAGCCCACTGCTACACTGGGGCGAAATGCTGGTAAAATCGTGATTGAAAAAGGCCTAAAAAGTTTAAATTTTTAATCATTTTTATTCATACAAAGCTTCATATCCTCCTCTTAGAAGGGTTGGTTTTGGACTTAGCACTGGCAGAGTTAAATCTTCCCCATCTTTATCGTCTTCTAAGTCACTACCTGGTACGAGTGAAAGAGCTTCCTCCACAGTATACAGTTTCTTCTACATTATGGAATAAGGTACCAGAATGCTTTGAAGCTACCTATAGAAATGTTTATATGATGGCAGCATACAGTAACTACACAGGAAGCGACGAGCGTGAAGGTCACTTGAACCCTCAACGTTGAATTGATTGGTCCTGAAATCTAGTGACACCACTAGTAAGTGTAGACACACAAGGCAACCACTAGATGTAACAAAGTTCATATCCCCAAACTGCTACAGTAGTCCACCAGAGGACCTGCAGAAATTGTCTGCAACCTTCCTGCAACTCACATACCCCATACAACACTATCCTCCATCACAATAAAACGCAGTTTCCCATACACAACAGATGTCACCCTTCCTCGTCGCAGGGTCTGTCTTACAATGGCTGCACCAGGCTAGCAATAGCCACATTAAATTATTGTTGTTGTTGTTGTTGTTATTGCTGTCAACTTAGTAATATCTCAGAGCAGTTGGACTCAACGTAAATAAAATTAACACCCTTTTTAAGACTCAAAAATTTTCAGCAGAAAAGACACATAGGGGGGCTATAGCAATTTCAAATGAATTGAGAAAATGACAATTGGAACAAATGAAAAAGTACTGGCCAGATCACATGAACCAAACAGTACAATCTGCAAAGAGAAAGTGAATGTGGAATGACTCAAGTGTTCGAACGTGGCCAATAAAGTTAATACCTAATAATAATAATATGATGTTAGATGCCTGATCTGATCACCATATCTGCTATCATCCTACTACTCAGTCGTTGATCTGCAACCACAGTTTCATGTTTTCATCAGTTTTTCTGTGACTGGACAATCTGGTTGCTCATCATCTTCCACCTCCTCCTGACCCTCATGAAAACTTTTGTGCCACTCAAAAACTCATGTAGCTGGGCTGAGTGGCTCAGACGATTGAGGCACTGGCTTTCTGACCCCTTGGCAGGTTCAATTCTGGCTCAGTCCGGTGGTGTTTGAAGGTGTTCAGATACGTCAGCCTCGTGTTGTAGACTTACTGGCACATAAAAGAACTCATGCGGGACAAACTTCCAGCATCTCGACGTCACCGAAAACCATAAGAGTATTTAGTGGGACATAAAGCAAATAACATTATTTATTAACGTAAAGAAATAAATGTGTAACTGGATTAAAGTCACTATATATATTTATTTAATAAAGCTGAAGTTCCAACCAAGTTGCATTGGCCTTCATCAGGGCATTTGAAGTTCTGCCTCCGACAGTGCAAGGAAATTCTTCGAAGGAACATGGAAGTCATGACCGTACTATCCATGGCCTACTCCACTAACTAGACTCAAGGACCGTTGCGCTGTGCTGTGGTGGTTGGGAGGGAAGTTACTGATCCACCGCCTTCTGTCGACAGTTTCTTGAGTGCATCCCACAGTGTCGTGGTGGTGTCATGCATGTATTTCTGCAGTACAGGTCTCCATGTATTTGGTAACTTGAAGCCGTCTTTCCTATTGATGTTATTTGGGCACAGCTCTATCTCTATAGTTTCCCTTACCAGTCGAGCATAGAAGTCTTTTACAGGCGCGATGACCTTCGCATGGTCAAAGAGGATTTCATGGTCTGTACTGTAGAAATCTTCTGCTATGGCAGACTGGCATATGGCATTCTCCGTTGAGGATGAAAGAGTAACATTCTTTACTGACCTGATGTGTTCTTTCACCCTGGTGCTAACAAGTCTTTTTGTGATGCCAATATATGAGCAATCACAACCACATGGAACTTTATACACACTCGGTGTTTCAAGATTTGGTTTTTCTTTGAATGGTTGAAACAGGGATTTGAACTTCCGGTCTGGGGTGAAAACTGGAATTATATTGTACTTCCTGTCAGTTATACCTGCCACGTAAGGAAGGAATACTTTCTTCTTTTTACTGTAGTCCTGGTTGTACTATCTCTGTTAGGTTCCTTGATCTTCACAGCTCGTGCTATATCTCCTGACGTATAGCCGTTTTCCTTCATGGATGTTGTCAGTTCTCTTAATGCACTTGAGCAGTTATCAGCTTCTGCAACGTTATTCACCCTAGTAAATAATGTTCAAAGGAGAGTTCCTTTTTGGTAGGGGTGGTGATGTGAGGACTTATGAAGGTATCTTTCAGAATGTGTTCATTAACATTATTTATTATTAAAACTTATGTTAACAACATAGAATAATCTTCATACACCACCTCCATTCAGTTAAAGCATTCTAGATATATTTTTGTCAATTTCACAAGGAATTTTAAATTCACGCACTGCTTGATCTTTAAACTAGGCATCATTTCTGGAAACTGGATGATGCAGCATTCACTTCAAACTGAGCTCAAAAGCAGACTAACAAAGAAAGCAATACGAAACTATCTGCACTGCATTCCTATTGCTGATCAAAAACCGTCTCAATCCCCTCCCCTGCTACATCCATAGAAGGCAGAAGAGTTTGTTAATAACTACTCATTGTATATCATATGCAGTATATTCCAGTGCACAAGAGCCTTGGGTAATGAAAAGAAGAGATATTAATAGAGCGCAGGCAAGTGAAATGAAACTCTTAAGGAACAAAATAAGAGAAGAGTGAGAAATGTGAAAGTGAGAAAAATATTCAATAAAGATCCTAAAGATAATACGGGCATGTCAAAGAAATGGAGGACTCAAGGATACGTAGAATAATGCACAAGATGAAAGTGAGTGACAAGTGGTGTAGGCGAAGACCAAGAGACAGATGGCATTAGGGAGCAAATGACTGCATTGAGAAGACTGGAACAGAATGTTGATGGGAGCTGGTGAAATAACACGAAATGATGAAGAAGCTTACATTTGAAACAGACCCGGTCAGTGGCTGGGAAGTGGTCTAGATTATGCTGATGAGGATAATGATATGGTCTCAGCTACTGAATTCTAGACCTCCCGAAGTGGTGCCATCTAGATGGCCTGCCTACTAATTTCAACATTCCAATTGTGCTGCTGTCTGCCAATGAAATTAGAATTTTACTGGACAGTTCCTATGATCGAATTAATTTAATTTTGTTGTGTGACACTATGTGTGCCACCAGAGATATTCAACATGCCAACAACCATGAGATGGAGTGCCAAAATTTTTGACCACCCTTCAAGAATCTATTATCCCAGTTGGGATTCAACCCACCAAATTAGGATTATAAGATGGCCTCTCAATCAAGTATTCCCTCATTTTGGAATGATAACAGAACAGTTTCACCAAGACATCCCTTTATTTATCCATCATCATGATCATCCTGCTGGCCCTGTAGTGTAGGAGTGGCATGCTTGCCTCTTGCCCTGGGTTCGATTTGTGGCCAGGTCAGGGATTTATACCTGAATCTGAGGACTGATTTGAAGTCCACTCAGCCTATGTGATTACAATTGAGGAGCTATCTGACGGTCTAGAAAGCCAAGAATAATGGCCGAGAGGATTTGTTGTGCTGACCACACGACACCTCATAATTGCAGGCCTTCTGGCTGAGCAGCAGTTGCTTGGTAGGCCATGGTCCTTCAGGGCTGTTGCACCATGGGTGATGATCATCCTGATATGCTTATAAGTATATGATTACAGTGTGTATGTAATAAAGTTCAACATTTGAGTCCATCCTTCAATAATATCTGTAACCATGAAATTTTAGTTCCATATGTGCTAATTTACCCAGGGTGTGTCAGAATTCAATAATGAGAGAAAGTAAAAGTTAGAGAGAATTTACAGTATTTCTAGCTTTGCAGGCTATAAAAGCTCTAATCAAAAACATTTATAATATTAATTTTCGTAGAAATTACAGCATGTACATTGATTGTGACAAAGTAAAAGCAGAGCAGTGCCATCTCTGTACAGGTCTTGGAGGCCCCAGAAGTGGGGGAAGGTAAAAGCTACAGGAGGGATAGAGCAGCTGGCTGTAGATCCAATGAAATTTCCCCCAGGAATTAAATTTGTATTTATTTCTGTTGTATGCTGAGTGGAACCCTAGGTTCATTAGCCTCTTGACACATGGTAGTCTCATTCCTAAATTTTTTGATTACATTGCAAGGAACTGAAACATTTCCTTACAAGTGGACCGAACATATGTTGAATGCTTTGCCTAGCCAGCTTTGGGTAAAAAAGGAAATGGCATTCAGTAACAATGACAACTTAAACTCAGGTGTGTGATTTTTCATTTCAGTTTCTTAAAAATAAAACCAGTGTAACTGAAACATGAATCAAAATAAAATTTAAGAAAATTCAACTTAGCCCATGTACCTCTCACCTGGTAGCCCTAGGTTTAATACCCATATTTTCTAAGGATTTCAATTTTGGACTCAAGTTGGGAATGAAGTCCATTCAGCCTTTTGGTGCAACTGAGGATCTGTGTGATATGAGAAGCAAAGGATCCTATTGAGAAAGTTCCCTTCCCCCTGTTGATAGAGGAGGTAGAATAATACCCATGGTATCCCCTGCCTGTTGTAAGAGGTGACTAAAATGGGCCCCAGGGGCTCTGAACTTGGGCAGCATGGGTTAGCGACCACGGGGTCCTTAACTGAGTCCTGCCATTGCTTCCACTTACTTGTGCCAGGCTCCTCACTTTCATCTGTCCTATCCAACCTCCCTTGGTCAACTCTTGTTCTTTTCTGACCGCGACGGTATTAGGTATCGAGGCCTAGGGAGTCTTTCAATTTCACGTCCTTCATGGCCTTGTCTTTCTTTGGCCAATACCTTCATTTTTCGAAGTGTTGGATCCCTTCCATTTTTCCCTCTGATTAGTGTTAATAGAGGATAGTTGCATAGTTGTACTTCCTCTTAAAACAATTATCACCACCACTACTCTGTCCAGCACAAATCTTACATGCAGTGACTGGGATTTAAACCATGGAAGCCAGCAGTGAGAGACCAGTGTGCTTCCGCCTGAGCCACGGAGATGTAAATTAACAGAATGATTATAAAATTAATCAAAACTGTATATCCTGAACTTAAAATTTAAAAACAGGAACAATATCTTAATTTTAAGCTGCTGTAATCCAATATAGAAAATATAGAAAACAAATGGCAGTGATGCAAATACACTATTGAAAACATATTGTACCTGGAAATGTCCATACTTTATGGCTAGCTTTAAGAGCATAAGATATGTACGCAGGGCGTATACGGTACACTGTTTGGAGTGGGTATAGAGAGATCAATAATTTGTACTATTTTATGTGTTCTGAGTTTTATTCTTAAGTTCAATAACATATCACCTTTTACAAATGCTGCTGCTCTGGGGTTGTGTCTTCTTTGATGTCCGCCAATGATGTCATCCCCATAGAAACATGTTCCCGGGCTGCCCTCACCATGGATCTCGTATAGGCACCATGCAACCATATCCTGGATCGCCCAATTTAAATTCTTGAAGCTCTAGAGGGTCTTGTCATGGGGTTCACTTTCACCCATAATTTACTGAACGAGTCTTGAAGAATAAGTCCCCCAGATACCACCAGAACATAAGTATTACTTTTGCTGGTAGAATTTCTAAGTCTGTAACACTTCGTAACTTTGTTCTAAGACACAACGTAAGATCTGTATAACATCCAGCAGCTAGTCTGCTAATCAGAGCTCTGGATCACGACTGGGATAATGTGAGCATATTTTGGCCTCTTTACATACATAAAAGCTGTAGCTAGGGAGCTACTTCACATTTGTTGCATCAATTTCTAGTCTGTTGAATAATGTCTATAGTCGTGGTCAGATTTCGATGAAACTTTGATGTCAGTATTAACAAGGATGAGAAGGTCCACCTATTCAATACTGTATATAATATGTTAATATTATTTATTACATTGGGACTAGTTTCAACCCTTGTATTAGGTCATCTTCAGCCTTAAATTATAAATGGAAAAGAACATTAAATGTACCATAACTTGAAAACACCAACACCTAATATAACACTATTGGCATGTCTTGAAGCATGATGAACCATATGGTTACACATGAGTCCATTCAAATTGATGTCTCTTGCACATTTGTCCAACACTTGTGTGTCACTTTTTCTTTTAAGATAATTGTAGTCATCTATGTTCCTCGCACCTGAAGCATGTTAATCTTATCTGTCGGTGCGAACTTTCCAAACTTGCAGAGTAAGTAACTACGTCCTAGTTACAAATTTCTGAAAATTAATGGCAACATAGTGTTCCTATTGAAGTAAAGGATCGAGGCATACTGCTAGTTTCGATCAACGGACCGGTGACCCAAAGGAATTTTTTTGCATCTACCATTCATATTGCTTTTGGTCACCCTGTGTTCGTATTGTATTGTATTCGTATCTATATTTTTATGCGGGAATCGCTTGTGCAGTTCCAGTGAATGAAGCCTACAATGTTGCTTCCTTCAGGTTGCAGATTGTTGTTTAATATGGGGAGTACCACCTCTCTGAGAGTTTGTGTAACCTATTCCTTTCTACATTGCTCTCAGGTAAGCGAATATAAGTTTTCAGATTTTTATTTATTGGAGTAGTTACTGATATGTTTATTATCTTCCGTAGATAATATTTACAAGCAAGTTCACATTTTTTAAAAATAAGTTTAAAGTCAAGAAATTCATGTTTGGTCCGTACTGGATAGAGATTACAAAACAATGAATTAGATTGTACAAGATCCACCTTTTCAATACAAGATGTGTTGTTGGTTGAAATTACAACCTCATTTATTCATGGTACCGGTTTCAACATCCATGGACGTCATCATCAGCCAAGTAGGGTAATTTTTTTTTGGCATGGAGCCTTCCCATTCTGACACACCAGTGGTGCGGAAAAGAAAGCAGTTTAGGATGCCACTGGACCCTGGATGAATTGCTCATTATTTGGAACAAAGTTATGACAATGACGGTGATTTCTGTTCAATATCTGATGATGACCCTACGTAAAGCCTTGTCTTTTTTGATAGTATTTTGTTACTAAGCATATTATGAAAATAATTAACGTAGGCCTATCATATTCCCATTAAAACAGGTCAATGAATGAGAAGCTAACATTTACTTCTAGGGTCATTTTTGGGTCACACGCTTGTTGAATTGGAAAACTATCCTGCACCAGCATTGTTTTGGATTTCATAGTAGGGACTAACCAAAGTCAAATTCTTCAGGTCACCGGTGACCCGAACCAATAACAACTAATGGCAGCATCGGGTCTACGACATAAAATTAAGTAATCAAAATTCACTGCCGCTGGGAACTTGTTAACATAAAACAGTACATTGCACATATGTCCAATACTTTGGTGTCACTTTTTCTTTTAAGGAAATCGTAGTCTTAATATAAAACAGTACCTTATGATGATGTCGGTTATTATGAAGCTTCAGGACATGGCAATAGTGTTATGTTACGTGTTGGTGTTTTCAAGTTACATTTAATGTTCTTTTCCATTTATAATTTAGGGCAGAAGATGACCCAATACAAGGGTCGAAACTAGTCCCGATGTAATAAATAATATTAATATATTATATACAGTATCATCCTTGTTAATAGTGATGAATCATTGATACGGACCAAAATGAAATTCATTTCATATAAAACTTTGCTGTGTTGTAGAGTTAACAGCGACATAAATGATGCTATTATTCAATTTGTTGTATCTTAATTATTTTATAAGTTATAAAATATGACAGGACATCAGGTGATGTGGGTGACATGTCTCAATTGGCCAGCCAGCGGTGAGGCCTACTTCATCCCATGGCTTGTGAGGGACCCATGACTGTTTCTTAATTCAGTAGCTGAAAAGTGATTTTACATATTGATAAAGCTACAGCACACAACACTGTATCATTTGTATTACAGAGGGTTATTCCAAACATTGGCCATTGTAGTGCAGAGCTTCTTTCATCATTAGGAGTACGGTAGTTATTTCTGAAAGAATGTGGGTTTCCCAGCCTGTTACAATAATAACCATCCCTTGCTGCCACTCACAACAATCAACAAGGCTTTTGAAGTAATTAGTCAGTTCTGAGAACCCAGTAGTCAGCGAAGATGGGATAACAAAGACATCCTGCTTATCGAAACTCTAAATACTGAAGTTTTGAGCCTGTTTATGACTCTGGGCAGTCAGTGTAACTAAGTAGGCCTACGATGTATGGTTGAGTTGTAAATAGTAGTAAATTATTTGGTCCTAGGAACGAGATTATTTTTTAACATTGTGACGGTCAGCGTGTTTTGGTTACTATAATTGGAATATGCATTTCTTTTGTGTATGTGTGTTTTTGCACCATATAAGTGTATTATTTTAATTCCTTCCAATTTGAAAATTAAATTGTGTAACTTATGATTATTATTATCATCGTTGCTGTTTATTGTAATAATTTATAACCTTGTATTATGAAATAAACTTGTAACTTTCCTTATCACGAAACTAGAGGCCCGTTTTTCAATTATTGCAGGTGGGGCTTCGAACTTTTTAGCGCCGGTACTGTATATAGGATGTAACAATAAGGTACGACTAAACGTTCAGGACACATTCCTCAAGCGCAGAAGAAGAAAATATAAGTATGTGGGTCCGGAAATGCTTTATTTCCATGTTAGAACACATTTTGTACAAATCTACACAGTACATTAATCATGGATAACACACAGGAACAGAACTCTCATCGTATGCCCATCCAGAGTAGAATGGCCAACATTCTCTGATCCATTAAGGTAGCTATGTAACATTGTAAATTGCATTATTCAACTGCTGAAGAAAGCTATGTGTCATTTTCTTTCATGTTTATGCAGGAACAAATCACTGCTGTCATTTAATATTCCTGATGATATATACTCTTCTGATGCTTTACATTCCATCATCATAATAAAATTTGTCCTGGGCTTGTATAGAACAATTCCAGCATCCCCCCTCCCCATATTGGAATCGCTCACGGAGGTCTTTTGGCTTCAATATGTTCAGCACCTCCTGCGATTCCACTTGGATCTATTCAGTTGAGTCAAAATGCTGCCTTTCTAACCAAATTTTCATTTTAGGGAAAAGGTAGTATCACTTGGGACCAGATCAGTTGAGTAGCTGGGTGCAGAGTGGTGGTCCCTTTTTTTTTTTTTTTTTTTTTTTTTCAGGCAGTTTGTGCCTCACATCTTCCCTCAGCTGTCTGCCTTCTGTCTTTACAACAACTTCACACACTTTTTGCGATCATGGGAGTTGTAGTTCATGACAGTGGACCTGAATCTTTTTCTTCTTCCAAAGATTCCTGGCCTTCTTTGAAATGCTTAAGGCCTTAAACCACACAAATGTAAGGCCTTAAACCACACAAATGTTCTTGCTTGGTTTAACATGTTGTCACCTACAGCCCCCTTTAGCATTCAGTGCATTTTAGCCAGAGTTTTATCAAGCCTGAAGCAAAATTTTTAATGCAGATTCTTAGCTCCATAACATTTCAAAATTCACAGAAGCACAAGAATATGGTGTAAAGGGAAGTACTAATACTCAGAAACATGTGGACATACGAGGATGCCAGTTGTCAGACTAATGATTGAAGTATACACTAATTGTTCACGCACCATGTTTAAATTCTCCGAAATCCTTCATAGCAGCTAATATAGTGAGAGCTTAGTGTATGCTGCATGCAGAAGGATGAATGACCGAGCGAATCGAAACCCCACTGTTGGCAGCCCTGAAGACGGTTTTCTGTAGTTTTTCATTTTCTCGCCAGGCAAATGCTGGGACTGTATCTTAAATAAGGCGACGGCAGCTTCCTTCCCACTCCTAGCCCTTTCGTACCCCATTGTTGCCATAAGACCTATCTGTATTGTTGCAACTTGTAGTAAATTGTAAAAGAAAGAAGAAGAAGAAGAAGGAGGAGGATGAATGAGGCCCTGCTTGTTACAGCCAAGCCTCCCTGTCACTGTTGTAAATGTTCCAACCATGAATGGGGAGTTAATTACTGAAGCCCTATGTTAAGAAAGAAGACTATTTTTTTGAGTTCTTAGACATCAAGTTTATTTTGTGCTGCCTTGATGATGACAGTGATGGCAATGATGATGTTTGTTGTTTAAAGGGGACTGGCATCTAGGTCATCCGGTCCCTTGTGCTGCCTCAGTGGATCAGTTGTAGAGTGTCTGTCTCATAATCGCAGGTTCAAACTTGGCTGAGATAATCGATTTTTGGAGGACGGTCAAAAAATGTGACACTCCATGTCACAGTTATTGGCATGTTAAAGATCTCTGCAACTCAGTTACTGAGACTGTTGTTGTTATTATTATTATTATTATTATTATTATTATTATTATTATTATTATTATTATTATTATTATTATTATTATCATCATCATCTAAATAATCCTTCCAGTGAAGATTACGTAGATGTTTTACTTACTTTGACACTGCATTTTCAATGACAATAATGATATAGGGTGATGATTTATTATCACGATTCCTGTCACCTCTGAAGTATTTACCTGTATATTACCAATGAAGTTCTCTTTATTTCCATGTCAAATTTCTGCTTCTATAGTGGGTACAAGTCCTTTAAAAGAATGACTATGATATCTGTGAAATCTGCAACAGCAAACTGTATATTGAGGAACCCTATGTTGAAATTACCATGAAATTTTCACTAAGGTAAGGATATAACTATTATTTTGGTCACTATTTAATCTTATGATGCTCAACTCATTGTAATTTTTCTCTCCTTGTTCCAGTGATGGACACTTTCTCGGCTCCTAACGCTGAATGGCAGAATGTGTGGTCATCTCTTACGGGTTGTTCTGATATAATCTCTGTGAATATGTCAGATCCCATTACTAGCAATAATGCATCGTTTCTAATGTCATCCACCAATCTGAAGGAAGGAGAAGAACAGAACATATGTCCAAAGTGTGGAAAGTCATATCGCTGGCGAGATTCACTTCGTAGACACATGCGAGTGGAGTGTGGTTTAGAACCGACTCACATTTGTCCTCAGTGCGGAAAGCGTTTCAAACATAAACATCAAATGGTTGTACATCAGAGAGTTCATATCCCTGAATTACAATTCTGAGACAGTGTTTTATTATGTCAACTTACTTCAAGTACCTGTGTGATATTTCACACCAACCCTTTAACTCTTTCTTGGTGCGAAGTTGAAATCCTTTGGCTCCATATTTATAGTGAGAACTTTTAGAGAAAACAGTTATGCGATAAATAAATTACTTTAGCCAAGTCTTACCTTTACAGTCAGTTTTGCTATGGATATGATTAATAACATGAATGTGATAAAAGTAAACGTTACCTAGTATTTCTGTTAAATATAAGTAATTATTCTTACAGACAATCATTGCTATTTAACCCTTACACTCTAATAAGTCTGCCTGGTTACACCACTCTACTCATATTTATTTTTCTGGAAAAGTTCTGTTCTTACAGCTAAAACTGAACAAAAACTGAAGTGAAGTTCTTTATGTGATTTATGTAAATCTGTTAAAGAAGAATTCATAAGTATGCTTTCATTTTTTACTTTAACCTCTATATAGCATGTCTCAAAGCATCTCGATGAAGGCCTAGTTTTGTTGCAAATATTTTGAAGAAGAAGCGGGTTTCTCTTTGCTTTTTTTTTGCTCTATTACTGCTCTTAGAGTCCTTTGTGTCATCCCGAGTGTGTGCCTAGATGAAGTATGCCTCTTGATTCAGTGGCCCCTCAAAGTGTAAAAGAAATACATACTTTAAATTCTGTAAACTGGTACTTTACACACGTGATGCTGTCCAAGAGTTGCAAAAACATCAAATGTTGCTGTTAATGCACACTCTTCTTGGAATAAACATATGTCAAAACATTTCAGACATATGAGTGTAAAGGGTTAATATTTAAGCATACATGTTTCACCATATTTAAACTTTCAGTTTTCAAGAGAATGATTTACTAAATACAACAGCATTTTGAAAAACATCATCCAACATGTAATATTCTGTTTTGATGCTGGTATTTTTTTAATGACTGTATGTGCCATTCATGAGTAACTAACGTTTCAATGTTGCATGCCTTTTGAACATTAATCATCATCAGTTTACAGTTCCAGTTTCCTGAGTACTGTTGATAAGCCTTTCCGCTTCCCTCTATGAATGAATGTTCTGTTCTTCATATACCATCCATTGTCCTTCCTCTAGCTCCAATGTTAGTCTTTACCATATCCATCCAACAAGTTCTAGGTCTTCCAGTCTGGCATTTTCCTTCTAGCGCTCTTTCCAAGTGCACTCAGGCTGTTCACGTAGGCTCCATCCTTATCACATGTCTGAACCACTGTAGTCAGGACGTACCCAATTCATCTGGTATGTATGTTGAGTATTCATTCCGAAGGCCGGCTTGATCCTCAACAGATCCACCATCAGCTGTCATAGATGGCCCAGGTGTCACTGAAAAGGTTCACAAGAGAAATGAGGAGTGAGGTAGTTTCCAGTTGCTTTCCTCACCGAGCCAGAACTTGCTATTACATTTCATTCTGCCAATCCCACTAAATACATATGCCTACAGACCATATAAGTGATATCTTCACATCATTCCTAACAGGAACTGGCTGCATAAGGAATGGCATTACCAACATCGCTCATACCTCAGTCACTTTCAAATTGTCAAAGCCAAGGATGAGACTGACATGTCAACGAAAGCTTCCTGCCTCACCTCCTCATTTCTTAAATTTTTCATCCTGGTCTTCTGGATACTTGACCACATGAATTTCATATCTGATGCCTGCAGTCTTGATGAAGTGCAGCCATCTCAGGGCTGAACCTTAGGCCGGACTAACGAAAGACTGGACTAACCGACAATATGCTATAAATACCAATATTTAGCTTAAGTGAAGTACAGTACATAAATAAAGAGCCCATTATAAGACAAGTAGCATTAATGTGTCTTTACCAAGTGTACTTATCTGCAATGAGGTCTCCATACACCATTGAAGTTTCACTCCCGACGAGAGATAAACACTCCTGGTGGAAAATTAAATGTAGAAAAACATATTACAAAAAATCAGAACTTAATTTGTTAAGGTAGACTAACACTTCATATAAACATCACAGACTGTCGTAAACAAAAGGAGCTCACATTACAGTGTAGTACTGTGTCATAAACTCTGAAGAATTCAAAAATTAGAATAAATCGGTTATCTTTTCCTCTTATTTTGTGTGTGAATTGCTTTTTAGAAACAAAATTACACCACTTCTTTATAAACATTACACCAGTTGCTGTTGCTTCTGTCTGCTGCTTGATATAAATCACTGCCGATTGTAAAGCTGCACTTTCCTTAGCATGACTCATTTTTCCCTCTTCATTTTCCTCTTCTTGATCATCATCGACTTATACTTCTTTGTCCTGCCGAATAACAGCTTGCACAATTTCTTCGTGAGGGAAGCGTGACTCAAGGACAGGTGCCGGCCAGACTTTCCAGTGGTCAAATTAACCAAAGCCAAACTAGAGGGAGTCCTACCGTATTTCGATACCATAGGTAAGATCGGTATGAAGTAGGTGTTGAACATTGCTAATTTTGTTTTCTTTGTAATATGACATCCCAAAGAAGGCTCCTCGCTCTTGTACCCTGTTGGTGATCTCTCTAGAGGCTAAGCTGTCTCTGGAGACTGTACTGAGAAGGCAGGAGTAACTGTCCACACTCTCCAACTAGTGGTCTGTTAGTTTGATGCTTGCAATTTCAATTGTGGAATTAATTTATATTTGATATTAACTACTTAATTCTGTATCAGTGTTGATGAGTTTCGACACTACAAATAAAATCAATTATTTTTTAACCTCATTGTCTCACACTCATTGCTTTTTAATAATTAACTAGTGGACCCGCGCTGCTCCACAGCATTCCTTATAAATAGGTCAGATAACTTGTCTTGATATGCCTGTCACAGTCATATTGTTTTGTCTGCCCTTTTTTGATAGTTTTATGAACATTTAATACTTTTTAATTTCGTGTGGCTATTTCTAGCCGAGTGCAGCCCTTGTAAGGCAGACCCTCCGATGAGGGTGGGCGGCATCTGCCATGTGTAGGTAACTGCGTGTTATTGTGATGGAGGATAGTGTTATGTGTGGTGTGTGAGTTGCAGGGATGTTGGGGACAGCACAAACACCCTGCCCCCGGGCCATTGGAATTAACCAATGAAGATTAAAATCCCCGACCCGGCCGGGAATCGAACCCGGGACCCTCTGAACCGAAGGCCAGTACGCTGACCATTCAGCCAACGAGTCGGACACATTTAATACTGGTACATAATAATTAATTAACTCGTAATCTAGTTTATAGCACTTCTTTCCATACAACATCCTCTGTGCTTTGTCCATTCGGCTGCATCTGGATCTTAACATTTTCAAACTATCTTGGCCGAGATAGTGTAACATACAGTTGGCCGTGGCTGAATACTGTTTCGGGTAAGCAGACTACCCACTGTTTCAAGAGTTTGTTCCTGCGCTTTATTAATGGTCATACAGAAGGCTAGTCGACTTGTTATCTTCCTGTCTGCCCGTACATAGACTGCTTTCTCTTAGCAGCATGTAAGTTATTATGAGCATTCTGCCATCTATTGAGTATATTCAGAAGCTGGGGAAGGTCAGAGGATAAAATAGTATCTAGCAGAGAATAGTATTCTTCCATCATCAGAGGAAGTGTATACTTTCTAGCTTGACAGGTAGTAATCTGACATGGCAGCATGCAATGATATTACTAAGGATGAAAATCACATATATGGGAATATTAATGAAATTGTTAGTCTCTTAGCAGCCTGCTAATTACAGAATGTATCGCGGGTTTTTTATTATTGGAGTGATCATTTAATTTTATGGCTGAACTTAAAGACCTATCAGTGACTCATGATTCACGCGCAGGTAATTCCAGAGAGAATAAAACAAAAATGAAGCAAATCGGTCCAGTAGAATGGTCAGACGAATTTGCCAAAGCTCTTTTTTTTTTTTTTTTTTTTTTTCAGTAAACTCTTTTAATATACAGATAATTACAATATATCAGACTTCAGCTTTCGATGTATGAAGATTCAAATCGTCTATTTTTCCAACAAAACTTATTGAAATTCCACCAGTGAACACACCATAATTGAGTAATATATTCAGGAGCGTTAGGTCTCTATTGACATTGTCCATCCATCAGAAGTTTGGTTGTTTAAGTGCCTTTATCCATCAGCATTAAGATGATATGCTCTCTTGACGGCAGTGTCATTTGCTGCCCTTACAACATGTCCATACCAACAATGTCTGCACTCATGCATCTCTTCATGAATTGGTGCCACCCCAATCCACTGTTTGATGGTTGCATTACAGACATGTATCTGTAGGAAAATTCTCATTGTCCTGTGTAATGTACTAATTTTAGACAAACTGACTTCCCTGATTTAAGTGGGAGACTCCCATTTTTTGATCCTTCTTCCCACTTTTCTGATCCCAGAAACCTATCTCCTGATTTTGAGAGCAAATTTATTTATTTGAAAATTCCCATGTTTTTTCCTCATTCTTTCAGTAGCTGAAGAGAACTGATGTCCAGTGGGCATTGACACGGCAGATGCAATCAGCTGATGGTGTTTTTAAAAATGACAGAATCTCTAACACACTGCTTCCTTTTTTTTTTTTTTTTTTTAATCATTTCCACATGGCAATGCTGACTGTGAGACTGTTTTTAGCATATTTGCAACTCAGTTCAGAAAACAAACTTTTCATCTTAAAATCCATTTAGCAAGGCAAGTGATTTGAGAATAAATTTAGTTCAGAGTTTGTGAGGAATCATGTGTTTCAAAGCTCAAATATAATGTGCTATATATATTAGTATTTGGAAATAGATAAGACAGGTTATGCAATAGAGAAGTGTAATGTGTTAAATATTCATCAGTTGGTGCAAATTACAGTATCAGTGATGTATTGTAACATGTCGCGATATATTGCAAAAGAAATCTCCTGAGTTTTTAATTTTGAAAGTTGGCACATCCATCATTTCCATAGTATAGAGGGAATGTTCAGCTTAAGGTGATCCAGCACTTGATACTATAAAGTGAAACTTGTCTTACATTGTCCAATAAATCTCTTTGTCTTCATATGGGTTGGCATTTGTTTGTCACAAAGGACACCTGTGAACTACTTCCATCAGATTTTTGCTGCAGTGATTCTTGTACTTACTTCTTCATACAACAATATCTGGCATGACAAAAAAAGAAAGCATAGAATCATAGATATGTTTTTGGGCTTAAAAGACAAGAGAGGAAGTTCCTCTCTTAATAGCTTCTTAGGACATGCAGGGGTTACAGATCATGCATCCTTTCACTCTATCCCAGGGGAGATAAAAAAAGAGTTCCAATAAATCAAAAGAAATATGTAGCATCATGATCTGCGTCGAACAATATGGCAGCTGATCCAGCACACAACATTCCCATGCCATATCACAAGGTAGCCCTACTTATCAAAATCTACACAATTTTATGACAAGATATGAATTCTGAGAAAAATTCTGCTGCTTTCGTTGACATTACCGTGTGTAAGGGGCTTTGCTGTGACCTAGGCAAAACACCGGCACCATTTGTACGTACTGTATATAGAAGGCAGAGTTCGGGCACACGGTAATAACGTGAGGAAGAAGATGAAGAAGAAGATTTAGTAGACACTCAACTCTCGATTAACCAGGATAATGTAGGGTTAAGGCTTTCCGGATAAGTAAAATCGTGGTTAACCTGGAAAAAAAATTAAAAATAGAACAGGGATACTGAAAGTACAGTTAAGATGATAATAAAGGAGACTACTGTATTGTTTTTTATTAACTTACCCAATACGTGGCAGTAAAAGTAGCACTTAGCACAATTTATTAATAAATGGCAAAATAAACAGCACTTTTCGTTGAAACTAATAAGTCAAAGAAAAGTATTCAGACTACCTGACTTTACTGTTTCTGAAAATAATCAGTCATAGTTTTCTGCTTTTGTGCCAAGAAACACTTTTTCTTCATTTTGCTTCTCAAGTTTCTCAAAACAAGTTTTTCTGTGATGAGAGCATCATCCTTGCCCTCGATGTACCCCAGGAATGACTCGACATTTGCCAAGGCAGCCCCATGCATAACTGTTTGTTGTGCTTGTACTACTGTAACTCCTAACACTCGTGTCTGGCTGCATGGCTAAATTGTTAGCGTGCTGGCCTTTGGTCACAGGGGTCCCGGGTTTGATTCTCGGCAGTGTGGGGAATTTTAACCATCATTGGTTAATTTCGCTAGAATGGGGGTTGGGTGTATGTGTCGTCTTCATCATCATTTCGTCCTCATCATGATGCGCATGTTCCTTACGGGCATCAAATTAAAAGACCTGCACCTGGCAAGCCGAACTTGTCCTCGGACACTACCGGCACTAAAAGCCATACGCCATTTCATTCATTCTCCTAACACTCATGCATTTTTAGTGTTTTTGATATCGCGATTAAGCCGCAATGTGGTTGATCTGATTGCGGTAAATCGAGAGTTAAGTGTAGATGGACGACGAACACTGGTTGCCTGGTTACCACAGTGTCAGTGTACTGTCTACGCTAAATTGATGATGCTAATTCCAGATAGACCCTAGCCCAAAAACACATCCACGTTAATAGGAAGAGGAGTGTTTCACAGACTCCCGTAGATGAGGGACTTCGCTGTGTGTTTTGGGAAACCGTTGCCATCACGGCGAACATTACTGGTATGAGAAAAGAGAGCCTTTGCAACAGATGGCCCACTATACGCTACAGAATTCCAAGAAGGAAACAGTGATGCATCTTATGTTATAGCGCATAGTAAGCCATCTGGTGACAAACAGGAGTATCATTTGCAATATACCAAACAGTAAATTATATTCAAGTTCCAACCGTCATTGTTAGACAAGTCACAGTCATGGGCGGATGTATGTCTTTTCTGAGGATATGGAGCAAAGTCTTTGTGAAACGTAAAGAATTTCTCTGTT
The DNA here is from genome assembly GCF_040414725.1 of Anabrus simplex. Taxonomy (NCBI): domain Eukaryota; kingdom Metazoa; phylum Arthropoda; class Insecta; order Orthoptera; family Tettigoniidae; genus Anabrus; species Anabrus simplex. The sequence goes on from NC_090265.1 coordinate 671,890,959, forward strand.
TATTTCTTTGACACAGCAAAATTGCAAAAGATTATCATGTCTATTAATACATGCTGTGAAAGCATCAATAATTTAGTTTGTTATTACCATACAATGCTAATTTCTACCTTATGTAATGATTTCTTAGTTACATACACCTCTAGTTTAACATGGTTTTATGCTGTTATTAAAGTGTTATTAATCAGCTTATTTCTGCCTCTCAGCCTCAGCAGGGGGGCAGACATTCACATTAATTGAGGGAGCCATTCTTGAGAGATCTTCAGTCTTGATATGGGAAATGAAGATTAAGGAGAAAATCAGATAACCAGCAGAAAGTGAGAAATAAAATCAAATTGCCACCATTTCTTTTTCTGTCTTACCTTTTCATGTGTTTCTCCTTATCCTACGCTTCTTATGTGAAGAAGGATATTCCAGGAATAGCTCCCTTAGTACACATGGTTACCTGCCCTCATGATGAAAAGGGGAAGAGATTTGAGCATGTTGGAGTCTGATTTAAAAAACAAAAACAGAAGAAAGGTTTATTCAGGACAGAACTCTTCTATAAAGGTGGAAGTTTATGAAAATGTGGAGTATATCCTGATACTTCTGTGCACTTGTATATATATGTCCTTTCTCCTTTCTGTTGCTTCCTATACTCATCCTGACCTATTGCTGTTTTTATTTATCCTATGTATATGTTCCTACTCTCCTTCCCAGTGCCCTGTATTGGATGGTGTGTACGTGTACGAAATTACATTGACATGCAACCATTTTTTCTTGGTACTTCAATTTTTTTGTCAGGCAGTGTATATACTGTATATTCATTATATCAATAGCCATGATTGTTTAGGCATCAAGTCTTTATGGTCTGACACTGTGGTTAACCGGTTCAACTCCCATTAGTGGAAAAATATTTCAACATCAGAATACTGGCAAATAGGGTGGTGGTATACAATTTCTTATCACTAGATTGAATGCCGACAGCCCGGATTTAATTCCAAACCTTCCACAGTGTTCATCTGGAGTGAATCGTCAATGGAGAAGTTAAGCCTTGAGCAGATGCCTTGATGGTATCTGACAGAAGTAAGCTATTGATAAACTTTTAACCATAATAGGTATTTTATTTGATCCTGTATTGACTTGTCTAAATCTATTAAAGAAACTATTTAAAATAGTTTATGTTGGAGCCACCTTGTCAATACACTTTAATGATTGAAAATTATTTATTCTATCATACATGTTTCAGGAACAACATGCATTCCCTTCATCAGTGAAGTCAAATTAAGGAATAAAGAACAATATGACACTATCTTTTGTTTAGCTCACAATTTAAAGAAGTATTGTATCCTAATTCACCATATCAATGAATAAACAAACTAGTGAAACATTATGAAAATTATAATTCATTTCATCAAAATATTAAAATTTTATGTAATGATAATTTTCATAATATTTCACTAGTTGTTTATTCATTGATATGGTGAATTAGGATACAATACTTCTTTAAATTGTGGGCTAAACAAAAGATAGTGTCATGTTTTCTTTTATTCCTTGATTTGACTTCACTAATGAAGGGAATGCATATTGTTCCTGAAACATAGGTCTTCCTCAGTATTCTGTTGGAAAGGCTTTAATGGTGTTCCGCTTATCACAATTTGCTACCCGTCTATCAATATGCCTTTATAAAGGGGAGAAGCACAGCGGATCCCATTAATATATTATTAATGGATTTGCTGCTAGCAAAACAACGCAAACATGGAACAATTGCTGCTTTCCTTGATATCAAAGCTGCTTATGACAACGTACCCATACACATTTTACTGTCGAAACTTCATAACTTACACCTCCCTGCTAATTTTATTAAAATGCTCCAACATCTTTTATATTTTCGGCGAATGGAAATCATATGCCAAACCTCAACGTCTAATGTATAATACACGTCTAATGGGTTTCCTCAGGGCGACATTTTAAGTGGCCTATTATTTGCTCTATACTTAAAGGATTTAGAAGGTATCGTAATACGCGATGCAAGAATATTACTTTATGCGGATGATATAGTCATTCATTCTTCTCATGAAAGTCTGGAAGTCTGCAGAACTAATATCACTCGAGCATTAACTACTGCTAAAGCATGGTTAAATGAGCATGGTTTGGAACTTTCCTCTACTAAAAATGTGGCCATGATTTTCACGCATAAACGCAAGTATAATACAGACTCTTTCAGAATGCAAGAACATTACTTTATGCGGATGATATAGTCATTTATTCTTCTCATGAAAGTCTGGAAGTCTGCAGAACTAATATCACTCGAGCATTAACTACTGCTAAAGCATGGTTAAACGAGCATGGTTTGGAACTTTCCTCTACTAAAAATGTGGCCATGATTTTCACGCATAAACGCAAGAATAATACAGACTCTTTCAGAATTTCAAATATTACAATTCCGATAGTCCGGGTGCACAAGTATCTTGGTATATATTTAGATAATAAACTGTCCTGGAAACCCCATTTTGAATACCTTTCGAAAAAGACTCAAAAATTTACAAATATATTGAAATTAACAATTCGACGAAACTGGGGTGCTGATCCCGTAACGGCTTTATTACTTTATCGGCATACAATTCGCTCGCTTGTAGATTATGGATCCTTTTATTTTGATATTGCTTCCTCCACTCTTATTCACAAGCTCAACGTAATTCAACATCGAGCACTCCGATTATGTATAGGCGCTTTACCCTCTTCCCCAACTAATGCGTTACTTGTTGAAACATGTGACATGCCTCTCCACTATCGCCGTTTGTATTTAGCTTCTAAATTTTTATTGCCCCAAATGGCACTGGCTAGACATCCTATCCTACCCAAACTACAATTACTGGAGGAATATCGGCAACGTTCTCAACAGCAATCACGAACTCCTGCTTTGTTAGACGCATTCAACTTGATGCGACAATATCATACTAGCATTCAACAAAATATTTCGCTTCCATACAATACAATGCCATACAATATTATGCACTACAAACCTAATATTGTAGTGTCTCAGCACATTTCCTTTAATAACAGCACAATGCAACTTTCTGAAATACCTAAACTAACACTTAAAATGGCGATAAATGATCGCAATCCTACTGTCATAATATATACAGATGGATCCAAACAAAATGTAGGCACGGAGGCCGCATATTACATTCCGCAATTACACGTCTGTGAGCAATACACACTTCCAAACTATGCCTCAATATTTACTGCTGAGGCTTTCGCTATACGACAAGCTTTGCTATACCTAAAAAATAACCACGTCTCCAAAGCGATCAATTTTACAGATTCCTTAAGTGTGCTTCAAAGTTTAATGCCACATAAGTCCTATACAAATTGGTACATCTGCAATATTCGACGCCTTTTATTTGAACTCTATGAAAATGGTGCTGATATAACTTTAACATGGATAAAAGGTCATTTGAACAACGCAGGTAATGATCAGGCTGATAAAATGGCAAAACAAGCTGCATCCGGAACCGGAATAAATGCTTCCATAGCCCTTCCGTACACATATTTCACGCCGGTTATTAAACTTGCTATCCAACAAAAATGGCAGTACAACTGGACACAATCGGCGAAACTCAAAGGAAAATATTACTATCAGCTGTAACCAAGTATTGCTAGTCACCCATGGTTTTCAACAACAAAATATTCATGCAGACATATTATAACAATTATCAGATTACGCTTTAATCACGCTCTGACTCTGGCTTATAAATTCAAATTAAAGTTAGCGGATTCACCCATGTGTTCATGTAATAATAGTATGGCCGACATTATTCACATATTCTTTCAATGTTCCCATTTCGCCTTACATAGAAAACGTTTTTTCTACACTTTACGCTCACAAAATATACAAGTACCCACAACAGTCGCTTGCCTCGTTCAACAGCCTACACCTTCACTTGTTCTTGCTATTCAAGAATTTTTGGATAATTGTAACATTAAACTCTAAATTCTTTTGACTAGTGAGTCTTATGAGCTTCTTAACTTGCATCCTCCTCTACATAACTGTAATCCAATCTCTTTGCTGTAACCAATGATGACGTCACGTTCTCGACCTGTAACCCTGGTGTTTCTACAAGTGTTGAACAACTCTATCCATCATAAGTAAAACTCAGTCTGTTTCTCTTGAAGATTTGTGACAATAAGTGTTGTGACTGGGTAATGGCTTTTCAGCAGCGCCCAAGAAAATCCTAAGAAGAAGTTCCTGAAACATGTATGATAGAATAAATAATTTTCAGTCATTAAAAGTGTACTGACAAGGTGGACCTAACATAAACTATTTTAAATAGTTTATTTAATAGATTTAGAAGTAAGCTATGTGCCAACACCAGAGTTCATCTTCTCCTTACATCATCATCAGTGTTGTCCTCATCATCATCATCATCATCCCACACCCAAGTGCGCAAGTCGCCCAAGGATTTCAAATTGAAGGACTTGCAGCAGGTGAGCCGAATATGTCCTTGGACACTTCTGGCACTAAGAGTCATACAATAAATAATATCATACTTTTCAGAAGACTGTACTTGTCAAAGTGTTCCTTTTTTTTTTTCCGCTGCACATGTGTTTATAAATTTCAGTGCAAGATACATGTGATAGGATAGGACATAAAATACATCAGAAAGTGACTACTTGATGGCAGGAGTTTGAATACACTACACACCTAATGGGTAAATATAAAAATCTGGACCTTGTACAGGATTTTTACTGAACCTGCTTGGACAGTTTCTCTGCCCTTCAATGTGGGATAATCCTGGTTTTCAGAGATGTATGGCAATTCTAAGTAGAACAGATGGTTGAAACAGGCACATAGCCAGCCTAAGTTGTGTCAGAACAAGGGTTATAAAAGTTGTTGTTGTTGTTATTATTATTATTATTATTATTATTATTATTATTATTATTATTATTATTATTATTATTATTATTATTATTATTATTATTATTATTATTAGCCTGCCTGGTGGCCATGATTGTTAAGGCGTTGAAGTCTAAACGGTCTGACACCGAGGTTAGCTAGTTTGAGTCCCATTGGTCGAAAAAAATTTCACCATCAAAATGTTGGCCGGCAGGGTAGGAGAGGTGGTAGTGCATAATTTCTAATCACTAGGTTCCGTGCCAAAAGCCTGGATTAAATTCCAAACCTCTCCGCAGTGTTGATATGGAATGAGGGCATATGGTGATTTGTCCGTCAGATGGAGACGTTAAACCTTGAGCAGACCCCTTGGTGCTATTCGACAGGAATAGGCTACATGCCAGCACTGGGTTTCACCCTCTCCCTTTCTAGTATCATATATCACGTCATTTATTTCATCTTATTAACTCCTCTGATGAGGTTGACATCAGGAAGGGCATCCGGTCATAAAAACCCGCCACGACAGATTCATCTCACCTCACCTCATATCCGACCCCGTAGAGAAACGGGACAAGGGTTGGACAAGCAAACAAACATTATCATCATCATCATTAACAATTTTGTGCTGAAATGGCCTCAAAAGTCCTCTTGCTGAACAAATATAGGAATATATACTAGATACAATTGAAGAACATCAAAATATTCTTATAAAATTAATTAAGAAAAGAGGAGTGTTTTTAATTTTGTTTATATTTTTATGAAAAAATTCCTTGCATAAAGCAATAAGAGATATGCTAGTCGTTTGGGTTTATGCCATGTAATTAGAACTAGATAAATTATGAATTATTGATTTTGTTTTATGGCTGTGAACACCTGTGTTTCTTTAATATAATTATTTTAATTAGGCTATTTTAGGTTACTGCACATGTAACTATTCACTTTTGTGTAGTTGCTGTTTACTGTGACATTTTGTGATATTTGTTGATGTGTTTTATAAACATCAAACTTGCAAAGTTTTAGGAAACAGTATTTTAAAATTTAATACATAATTGTGCTTGTTTTCATTTTTTCAAACCCTTGTTACTGCAAAATATAAGGAATTTTAAATGCTATTTTAAGTGTGAGTCATTGTATTAATTGAAGTAAAAAATGTTTTTTCAAGAAAAAAGGAGTGCTTTTAATTTTGTTTATATTTTTATGAAACGTTTCCTTGCATAAAGCAATAAGAGATATGCTAGTCGTTTGGGTTTATGCCATGTAATTAGAACTAGATAAATTATGAAACTTGAAGAATACTGTAGCTATAATTTCTGTATTCCTTGCAGCCAGACAATGTACAAGAAACTTGAAACTCCAGGAGGCATGGACTCAAGAAAGACGACAGACTCACAGTGCGAGGATGAAGGAGTTTTGGGAGGATAAGAGAAACAAGAAGAAGAATGCTAACTAATGGTTCTACGTGCTCCTTAGAGGGCCTAACGCATATATATATATATATATAATTAATGAGATGACCGACTCGTTGGCTGAATGGTCAGCGTACTGGCCTTCGGTTCAGAGGGTCTCGGGTTCGATTCTCGGCTGGGTCAGGGATTTTAACCTTCATTGGTTAATTCCAGTGGCCAGGGGGCTGGGTGTTTGTGCTGTCCCCAACATCGCTGCAATTCACACACCACACATAACACATAACACTATCCTCCACCACATTAACATGCAGTTACCGTACCTATGCATGGCAGATGCCACTCACCCTCATCGGAGGGTCTGCCTTACAAGGGCTGAACTTGGCTAGAAATAGCCGCACAAAATTATTATTATTAATGAGATTTATCATTTTCTTGCATAAACCCAATAACTATTTCATGTCTAGCATATTGGGACATGGAAACTTGTATCATACAAATCATTTCTTTTCTTTTCTTTTCTGATCGTACTCTCAATATAGACTTTGTGAATCTTCTTTTCTGATGTCAGAATGCTCCAATTACTTCCATTTGTATTCCTTGCAGTGAATCTCTCTGAAATAGTTCTGGTGAGGACAGAGCTTTAGTGAACGAATGAGAGAGAGATATTTCTCTAGGCTCATTGTTATGAGTATTTGCATGTTTAACATTATAAAGAAAAGGTCTAAGTCATGGCAGTACGGTTAGCATAGTAGTTGTTCCTGGGTTTGATTCCCAGCATGGCCAGAATTTTTAGCCACATTTGATTACTTTTTCTGGCTTGGGGACTGGTGTTCGTGATTTTTTAATTATACATGTCTTCATTAACATTCAACATGTAACAGTAGCAATCACTACAGAAACATGCAATAATGAATACATCCCTCCACATACCATAGGAGTCAGAAACGGTATGCAGTCTTCAAACTGGACCAAGGACCCATTTGTGACACACATTGCACCCACAACCCCACCTGGGTGTGAGAAAAGTGGCAGAAAGAGAATGTTGCAAAGAAAATTTTAAAAATTGGTTTGTGAACAGTGTGCCAGTAATCTTCCTTTCTCCGTATCCAGCTCCTGCCAAGTCAGGGTATTTATGGTGCTTCTCCACCCTCTTCTCTGCTCCCAACATTCCACAACCCATCATTTTGTCCCAGTCCAGGTTTCTTCTTCTTGTACTCCTCAATCGGTACTGTATCTTGACCAGGAAAGAAATATGTCTGGTCCCCTGTTCGCTGTTGCTCGCTTAGCACCACCTGGGGGTCTTGTGTAGGGTATTTTAAGGTTAAACCTACGACGTGAGCAACAATGGATCCTCTAAGTAGACCTTCCAACATATTAGCACCGAGTGTCCAAACAGAAAGTACAGTAGCAACATTAGCAATTTTGCTTGTGTGTTTCCAGAGTCAGTTAATTACATAAACAACCTGGACATAAAGATATAGTTTGCTTTCCAAAATCATTTACATATGCATTGTATCTGTAAAGCCACATGCTAAATACGAGTAAATAAATAAATTGAATCAATCCACCTTGTTCAAGGTCTCCCTCTCGCTCCTTTTCTCTCGAACTTCATCTCCATCATCTGTTTTGATATTTATCTTTACGTGTCCATACCATCTTAGTTTACTTCTATCAATTCTCTCATTTAGATTTTCTATTTCAACCTTCTTTCTGACATCTTCGTTTTTTGCTCTGTCTTTCCTAATCTTTCCTATTGTACGAGGGCAAATCAAAAAGTAAGTTACACTTCCAAGTTATGGCCATTTATGAAACTGTCTGCACATAGGCAACACGGCTATGACAACATACAATGTAAGTTCACTTTTACACATAGTTCGCAAGAGACTGCAAACATTTCTCAGAACGGTCGACCAACTTTTTGATTCCGGATGCGTAGAAATCACCTCCAGCACTATGTAACCACCTGGAGACAGCTGCTTTCACCTCCTCATCGTTTCGGAATCGTCGTCCACCGAGATCCTTTTTGAGCTTACCGAACACATGATAATTGCAAGGCGCTAAGTCTGGACTGTATGGAGGATGTTTCCATACCTCCCACTTGAATCGTTGCAGCAGTTCAGATGTTTGGCAGGCCGTGTGAGGTGTTGCGTTATCATGCAACAAAGTTAAACTCGCACTCAATTTTCCCTGTTGCTTTTCTTTATTTGCCTTACACAACCAGTTCAACGTTTGACAATACGAAGCCAAGTTGATTATTGTGCACTTCGACATAACTCCAATTTCTGGCTGAGAGTGCAGGATCTCCAGTTGAGTTGAGTGAGGTAAGTATTGATCAGAGAAGGCATTAGAGCAACAAGGCATCAAGGCATGAGGAGATGTACTGGAACATGTTAGTCCAAAAGTGGTTGTGGTCTATAAGAAATGCACAGGGTGGAGGGGGAAGAAGAGGAAGATGAAAATGAGCAGATATTATGAGCAGACTAATATTATGGTAGAAATCTGCATTATTACTGTGGGTAAATTTGTAGATGCATTTTTGAGTACGCTAAGTAAAGTACCTTTTCTTTGTACAGATTTTTGAGCAAGGATTATTTAATGTTGAGATCATCATGAATGAAGATGAATTAAAAACCAAAACCAAACCCCATGACGCAACAGCTCCAAATGGCCATGGCCTACCAAGTGACCGCTACTCATCCTGAAGAAGGCCTGCAGATTACAAGGTGTCGTATGGTCAGCGTGATGAATCCTCTCAGCCGTTATTCTTGGCTTTCTAGATCAAGGCCGCCATCTCACTGTCAGATAGCTCCACAATTGTAATCACATAGGCCGAGTGGACCTCGAACCAGCCCTCAGATACAGATAAAAATCCCTGATCTGGCCGTGAATCAAACCCAGAGCTTCCGGGTAAGAGGCAGGCACGCTACCCCTAAACTGTAGGGCCAGATGAAGAGGAATTCTAACGCCTCAACAACTATGTATGTTGTGAATGGAAAACAAAAGAACAATGAAAGACGCTCTGAGTTTCACAGAGCTAACACCATTGCAATCAGAGTGTCATCATGGGTGGCCAGAAGATTAACTTTCTCAGGATTTTAATGGTCTGATTTTGTATTTCCTGATGATTCATACTCAGATCCTCCCTGTAACATTTCCCAAACAGTTCAACAGCAAAGTAGTTTGATATTGTTTAGTTTTATGATGCTGGTCGTCAAATACTTTAAAATATTTACCTTGAATACAATACACCTGGCCTCTCCAACTGACTGATTTTGAGTTAAAGTCTACAAGAGGCTGGCTCATAAAATGTCCATGAGTGTCGTGAAAAAATCACTTATTGTCTGATCGTACACTGATGTGCCATTACATTATGACCACCCCAACTCAGAAATATTTATTGTGCCTGGAGTGCAGGCATACTCTGGCAGTATAGGGAAGATCTACAGACTCACTGTTAATTGGGTCTCTGACATAAACAAACGGGCAATCCCTCTGAATTTGATAGAGGCCAAATTGCGGTTGTATGGCACGTTGGTACCAGCATCTCTGAAAGAGTGCAGCTTGTATCAAGGGTGGTGCAACGATGGGCAAACAACAACACATTGCATATTGTTTGGTGCAATTGCAAGGCCACAGTTCAAGAAATCACCAAAAAGTACAACGGTAATGACCTGGGCAATGTTCCACAACACACGGTTCAGGGAACACTGCTGCGTGTGGGACTACTGAGTTAACTTAACCATTGTGTTTTGATTTTGTAATGGTCCGTATTGACTACAATCTGTACTCCAATAAACACACATTTGATATTTGAATTCAGCCTTGCCAGTACTTATAGTTATTAATTAATTATTTATTATCACCTAATATCTGTACATGTTTCGAGGACCTTGCTGTCCTCTTCCTCAGCGGTTTTTCTCGCACTACCAAATATCTCTTGGACCTATTTGCTTATTACTAAACACCAATCTTATTCTTAACAAATCCACTTGTAACATTTACTGCATATTTAGTTCTAAACATCTCTTAATATATAATATGTGTCATAAATAAATATGTCATTAATGTCATAAAAGAGCACTAAATTATTCTATTTACAGTCTTATTAAAATGTCTTTGCCTTGTCTATTACCTACAAATATAATCAATTTATTAAAATTAGCATCTCTTAAATTATATTTATGTATGGACAACAATAGATTCACTTAGTGTGGAGTGAGGAGCTACCACTCTAGGGAGTGTTCGAGGACAGATGGAAGTAGCCGCAACATTTAAATGATGTAATCTCTGGATTGGAAGATTTGAGTAAAATTGAAGAGATGCTAATTTTAATAAACTTGTTATATTTGTAGGTAATAGACAAGGTGAAGACATTTTAGTAAGATTGTAAACAGAATCGTTTAGTGCTCTTTTATTCATTTATGACACATTTTATTTATGACACATATTATGCATTAAGAGATGTCTGACTCGTTGTCTGAATAGTCAGCATACTGACCTTTGGTTCAGAGGGTCCCAGGTTCGATTCCTGGCTGTGTCGGGGATTTTAACCGCTTCTGATTAATTCTTCCAGCTCGGGGACTGGGTGTTTGTGTCTGTCCCAACACTCTCCTCTTAATATCAGACAACACACCACACTACTAACGACCACAGAAACATGCAATAGTGAATACATCCCTCCATATAGGGTTGGCATCAGGAAGAGCATCCAGTCGTAAAACATAGCCAAATCCACTTGTGTGGCGCAGTTCGCACCTGCGTCCCCACTGTTGTGGGAAAAGCGGTAGAAGAAGATTATTATATATTAAGAGATGTTTAGAACTAAATAAGCAGTAAAGGTTACAAGAGGATTTGTGAAGAATAAGACTGGTGTTTAGTAATAAGCAAATAGGTCCAAGAGATATTTGGTAGTGCGAGAAAATTGCTGAGGAAGTAAGGTCCTCAAAACATGTACAAATATTAGGTGATAATAAATAATTAAATAACTCTTTTTGAAATTGAATTTACGTCGCACCGACACAGATAGGTCTTATGGGACAGGAAAGGACTAGGGGTGAGAAAGAAGTGGCCGTGGTCTTAATTAAGGTACAGCCCCAGCATTTCCCTGGTGTGAAAATGGGAAACCACGGAAAACCATATTCTGGGCTGCCAACAGTGGGGTTCAAACCCACTATCTCCTGAATACTGGATACTGGCTGCACTTAAGCGACTACAGCTATCGAGCTTGGTTAAATAACTCTTAAATATTGACAAGGCTGACTTCAAATATCAAATGTGGAATTGCAGAGTCAAAGCATCAGTTGTACCCCAATTATGAGCGCACTCCACTGATAGCATTGTATAAGGTGGGCAAAAAATCATCAACACTGGGCTGTGGATGATTAGAAAAAGGTTGCCTGGTCCGATGAATCAAAATTCTTGGTTCATCGCATCGACAGCGAAGTGTGAGTACGCTGATTACTATTTGAGGCTGTAGTAAATGGTTGCACTGTTAAGCAGAGTCAGGCTGGTTAAGGGGATGTGATGGTCTGGATGATGTTTTCTTGGAACATAGCCCATTATTCCAGTCTCTAACAGTTGTCTGGTATCTGGACATTATTGGGAACCAAGTTCGTCCGTTCATGTCAACAGTGTTCTCTGCTTGTGATGGCCGCTTCCAGCAGGAAAATGCACCATGCCACCCTGCCAAGATGGTGAAAGATGGGTTTGAGATACATGACAGTGAATTTAATGTAATGCCATGGCTCTCAAATAACCTGAATATGACTTGGTTTGACTTGAAGAACAGGTTCATGCTACAACACCACCACCTCACAGTGTTCAACGAATGGAAGACTTGCTGTCACACTAGTGGTATGAGATACCCCAGGATACCTTCTGTCTCCTCGGTGAATTGATGTCTCACCGAGCGGTTGCAGTTTTGCAGGCTAGTAGTAATCCTATGCCGTATTAGGTAGGTGGTCATCATAACCACTCATTGGTGTATTTCCTCATCCGTAGTGCAAAAATGTGCTCGTTTGAAAGTATTTTTATGTATGGACAAATGTTCAGCATATAAACGAAAATTTAAAAATCAGTGACAATCATTTCTATTATACTAAGTGGTTAATTTCTGCAACTAGTCTGAAACCAGATTCACAAATGCTTGTGTGCAAAATATATCAGTTTTCTAAACAGAATTTGACTAAAAGAGCTGTACAAGTAATTTGGTGTACAAACTAGCTTTTCTCTTGGAAGATACTGTAACTGCCATTGGAGGCTGTAGCAACTGGTTGCAATGTTAGGCAGAGTCAGGCTGGTTAAGGAGGCATGATGGTCTGGATGATGTTTTCATGGGACATTATGGAGCCCATTATTCCAGTACACCAGTCTCTGACAGCTGTCTGGTTTCTGGACATTATTGGGAACCAAGTTCATCCGTTCATATCAACATTGTTCCATGCTTTTGACGGCCACTTCCAACAGGATTCCATAAGGAATCCTACACTTGACATGCAGCAAATTGAAGAATATAAACGTAACTGCTATTCTGAGAATGACAGAGGACATTAGATGTTTACTAAAGGTTAGCTCTGCTGAACTTGCACTCTCTATAAATTTCTTTATCTTAGCCCAAGTTTTATGTGGCATATAATTTACTAACTAATGTTTATCTTTCTGTTTCAGATGATTTTGGTCAGTCTCTTCTGGAATCCGGTCTAATGGGGTATGCAAATGAGCCTGGGACTAACTGCATTATGGATACTCCTGCAGTGTCATCTGAGAATCATTTCTATGTGTGCCCACGCTGTTCTCGAACTTTCAAGTATTCTAGTTCATTTGGACGTCATCTTAGATATGAATGTGGAGTTGAACCAAAGTTTCAGTGCCCCATATGTTTAATGAAATTTAAACAGAAATACAATATGATTGTACATGTACGTCGTCATGAATTCAGCAAATAATAAAACGAGTCTGATCATACCACACGAATGTTGTAGAATTACTGGTGGGACCAGTTATCTTGCTAGCTGGGACATCTGATTCTTTGTAGACACGGACACTACATGGAAGAGCCAGAGGTAGAATGGAACTTGTTTCAAACAGCATTATTCCTCTCTTATGTCATGCAGCACAATGATACTGTGTTCTAAATTGAAAAGGATGTATGTATTATTTTTGAAGACAGTTTGTGTTGAAATAATCATAATAGTATTTTCCTTGATATGCTTTTAATAATACAGGGTGATTCATAAGGTTGCACAAAAACTGAAATAGCTCACAGATTCTGAGACAAAACCCTGCATCATGGCAAGCTGGGAATTTCAGGAATTACATGAAAAATTTATTTTATTTTTCCAAAATGCTTTACAATTCAGAAGTGATAATCAGTGAAGTGATAGTTGTTTGGAATTGAATCCACGCTTTGAAGGTATTTGGTAAGAATTAAATTATTCTTTTTTCATTTTTGACTCAGTTAATGTGACTTGTAAACTTTCCAGTCTGTCAAACACGAATTTAACAGAACACTATAAATTTTTTAAACATATGCATTTTTTAATGTAGGCTTTGGCTGAGTGAATTAATTCATTACGAAATAATTAATACTCTTACCAATTACAATTTTTATTAAGTTGTATTCCGCAATGCGTTTCAGAGTTATGACATCGGACAAACTGGAAGAGGATTTGACATCCGATTTCGAGAACACCTGGCAGCACTTCGGCTATATAAGCATGAAAGATCAGGAAGTTGCTGCACATCTACATGACACAGGTCATGAAGTATCAAATATACAAAATTCTCTCACCATTTTACACATGTATCTAAAAGGGATAAAATTGAAGATTTTACTAACTCTAGGAATTTATAGACTTCAGTTAATAGATCCCCAACACATACTCAATGATTTTTTATTTAATCAGTTTATCCTCCAGGGTTGGTCCCCCCCCCCCCCCTCTCACTGGACTGAGTGGGGATCCCACCTCTACTGCCTCAAGGATGGTGTCCTGGAGAGTGAGGCATTTCATCGTGGATACGACTGGGGTGGAGGACCAGTATCTCTCCCAGGTGGTCTCACCTGCTATGCTGAACAGGGGCCTTATGGGGAATGGGAATATTGAAAGGAATAGGCAAGGATGAGAGAAGCAAGTGGCCTTGGCCTTAAGTTAGGTACCATCCCGGAATTTGTCTGGAGAAGAAGCGAGAAATCACAGAAGACCACTTTGAGGATGGCTGAGGGGGGAATGAAACTAACTCCCTCTATTCATTTTACCTCCTGAGGCTGAGTGGACCCCGTTCCAGACCTTGTACCACTTTTCAAATTTCGTGGCAGAGCCTGGAATTGAACCCGGACATTCGGTGGGGTAACAACTAATCACATTAGTCACTGTGCCACAGAAGGGGATATACTCAATGATAAAATTTAAAATGAATATTTAAAACCAGTATTAAGCTGTAGCAGCAGCTGTATATTTTTGAGACAACACACACCTTCAGTTGACCCAACATGGATGTAATAAATTTGTAATGCACATAGCTCCTACTCTTTAATGAAATAATATTCATTGAAAACAATTGTGTAACAAATAGTGCAACAATTGAATGTCACCATTTCACCACCTGACGATAGAGTATAAACTCTGAAACGCGTTGTGGAATACAATGTAATAAAAAAGTATGACGTAATAGTATATTGTTTCATTAATATAAAAGTTGTTTATTTTGACAGTTATTTTGTAGTGTCCTATGTAATGAATGTTACTGGTTTTTAGATCCCACCAACTACTTTTACGGTTTTCGGTGCCAGAATTTTGTCCTGCACAAGTAAATCTACTGACTTTAGGCTGACGTATTTGAGCACCTTCAGATACCACCGGATTGTGCCAGGATTGAACCTGCCAGGTTGGGGCCAGAAGGCCAGCGCTCTACCATCCGAGCTACTTAGCCTAGCAGTGTTATATTCATATTCGATAGACTAAAAAGGTTGTAAGTTTCATACAGTGAATTTAGACACTGGTTAAGAATGTAGGTTACAAAAGCATTCTGCAATGTCGTCCACCACATTCAATGCAGGCATCACATTTAGTGTCCAATGTAATTTCTGCATTGTTAGCCTGCCTGATGACCATGATCATTAAGGCATCAAGTCTATATAGTCTGACACTGTGGTTAGCCAGTTTGAGTCTCATTGATGGAAAAAAAAAATGTTGGCAGGACAGGAGAGGTGGAGACGTTAAGTCTTGAGCAGACCCCCTGGTGTTATTCAACAGGAGTAAGCTATTGTTTCACCAACTCCCTACCCCACTATCGTCATCTCACATTCAGATGCATGGGTTGCCCATGGGCGTTGATAAAAAAGACCTGTTCCATCGGGCCAAAGATGTCCTCAGACACTCCCGGCACTAAAGGACATACGATAAATTAATAAATAAAATGAAAATCCACAGCCTGTTTTCCAGTCATTCGACTGGGTCAGGAATGGAATGAATGAAGCCCCCATCTAGCAGTGAAGATAGGAAATGTGCTGGCTGGCAAAAGCCAGTTGCGCTCCTCTGGGGTAATGATAAATGACTGAGAGATAAACTGAAATGTTAATGGAGAGTGTTGCTGGAATGAAAAATGACAGGGAAAACTGGAATACTCAGAGAAAAACCTGTCCTGCCTCTGGTTTTTCCAGCACAAATCTCACTTGGAGTGACCAGGATTTAAACCATGGTATTCAGTGGTGAGAGGGCGGCGTGCTGCCACCTGAGCCACGGAGGCTAGAAAAATAATAAATTGTCCTATATGTTGTTACTGACAGTCCCAATCTTGCCCTAATGCAGGGCTTCACCCTTGACTATATGTTCCTATTCAAAAATTGTTGTACTTGACCCCCTCTATGGATTGCTTCAGTTTCTGCGCAGGCTTCTGAATTATCGGGTATGCATTTCTGTAATTCATACCATATTTCATCATTTACTCATGGAATCGTGAAAACAGCTACAGTGAAATCTCGATACAGCGATTACCGATACAGTGATAATCCCCTCTTTAAGTTCCCTACTGTTTATTGACACCTGTTTCCCGCAATACCCATTGGTAAAGCAAATTCATGTTGGCACCAGATTCACTTTCACATGGCTTCCAAGCCACGTTGCGATTGTAGGAAATGAACTTGCGGATGAAGCTGCAAAGGAAGCGGTGCTTTTACCTCCTAGACTTGTCAACATACCTGCTAGGGATGTTTGTTCTAAGCCAATTTGAATCATCTTGGCATCCTGGGAATCGGAGTGGCTAGCTATCCAAACTCCGAACAAGCTGAGAGCAATTAAGAAGGCAGCTACCATGTGGCGACCTCTTTCTGGCCTTCAAGGAGAGAGGCTGTAGTGATGTGTAGGCTGAGGATAGGTCATGGAAGATCTATGCACTCTTACTACATAAAACGGGAAGACCCTCCCCCACCCCCGAGTGTTCTTGTGGTGCCGACTGCATCGTGGCCCACATCCTCACAGAGTGCGCCGATCTCTGTGGCCTAAAACGAAACCTCGGCCTGCAGGAGACACTCAAACTTATTCTAGATGATGACATGACTACTGCTAATCTCGTCATGTGTGAGAGTGGGTTAATTAAGGGTATACAAATTTCAAGTGTTCTGTAATTCAGGGAACTTATGTTCCCTTTTGATGTGTTTGTGACCTTTTTGGTGTAATACAACATTTTTGTTTTAATTTTTAATTCATTTTCAAATTGCTCTGTTGAATGAATTGTTTTGTTTTATTTAAATTTATTTTCTACTTAATTTGTTCAGAGAGGTTGGTCTCTGTTACAATTGTCTTTCCAGACCCCGGCATTGTGCTTTTCTCTCAGTACTACAATAATAATAACTATAATTTCGTGTGGCTATTTCTAGCCGAGTGCAGCCCTTGTAAGGCAGACCCTCCGATGAAGGTGGGCGGCATCTGCCATGTGTAGGTAACTGCATGTTATTGTGGTGGAGGTTAGTGTTATATGTGGTGTGTGAGTTGCAGGGATGTTGGGGACAGCACAAACACCCAGCCCCGGGCCATTGGAATTAACCAATAAAGGTTAAAATCCCCGACCCAGCCGGGAATCGAACCCGGGGCCCTCTGAACCGAAGGCCAGTACGCTGACCATTCAGCCAACGAGTAGTACTGCGATAATCCAAGCACAGAAGTAATTAGATACATCTGTTACTACCATACAAAGATTGAACTTTCCTATTATATAAGCATAGCAAGCAAGAAGTATTTATAGCTGTGTACCTACCCAAGGGGCAGGTTTGTTGAGCAACTCTGGGAACTCGGTAGCTACGGAATTCCAGGATAATCTGGGTAGTGTACATAGTAGAAGGATTTAAACGGCAGTACTGTATCTATTGGACAGCTGCTTAAAACTAAAATAGCCGCTTTATTATCTCATTTTGACACAGTGTCGTACATTCCAAGGACTGTTATAAGTAGCACTGAATCTCGATGAAATTAGATCTTTGTGTTAGAAATAAACTTCAGTGTATTAGGTCATGTTCAGTACATATACTATATGTTGAAGAGATGTTAAGTACAGAACAAAAATGGCCAACCGGACACCAGTAGAATCCGAACCCACAACCCTCCCAATTTTGCGTCGGTTGCTATACCATTGAGCTGTGGTGGCCTAGATCATATTTGTTGCTGCCATCACATTGTAGAGTGCGTGCAAGTCACCCATTGTGGGCCAATTTAATTTTCACAACCGCGTTGTACTCAAAATAACCTTTCATTATGGTCATGAAATTCAATATTCAAAGTCTTGGTGTGTTTCTCTGTCTGAGAAGAGGAATGTGAAACATACTGTTATTTCAGATATATTTAAGTACGGTAGTTTACAGTAGTGAATGACCTGCATAAGCAGAAATGTATCTGGAAGAAGAAGAAGAAGAGGAGAACAGTTTACAGTAGGCTATTGGAGTGTTGCATAGTGTGGACTACCATGTGTGAGAAATCAAAATGATGAATGTACTCCACTGGACATAGGTAAGGTATTGTCATTTCATGTTTTTTAAATGTGTTTCCATTGTCACAAAGCTCATATTACTTGGAATTAAATGATATGATGTGGCAGGTAGTTCAATATAATTCATCCTTTAGATGTTATTAGTGGGGAAAGCAATGGCAAACTACCTCACTCCTCATCTTGCCTAGTACACATCATTTTGGTGCTACCATTGGTTTTTTGCAGTTTCCTTATAAACACATAACCTTTGGTGGTGCTATTTGAGGATCCAACCAGCCTCTGGGTTGATGGCCTAACAGACAGACAGATGTTATTAACATGAGAACTCATTATTCTAAATCTCTCTGTATAACAATAACATTTTCTTTCTGTCCACACAGTATAATTGTATCAAGATTTCACTGTATAGGTTCACATTATTTAGTTGCAGCACATGACGGTGGATCAACCACAGATGCTACCATATCACTATTATACATTGTTTAGAATGTCTAAATTATTCTGAATTTAATTTTAGTAGCCAACTATATGAGAGTAATGCCAAAGGAACAGTAAAGAATTTTCTACATGACTGCTTGGTTTCATTGTCGCAGAGAAACCGAAACCTTTGCTACTAAGGTACTGGAGCAAAGTTTCTGCAACACACTTCTTGGTTCCGAGTGCAAGCATAGTGAACATTCTGCTCACTCTTCACCCTGCAGTTCAAACTCGCTGCTGAAATGGTCCCACGAGGAAGTTGGTGGTAACTGTAAGTTGAAGATTGTTGTAATGAAAATTATAACAAATAATACCAAAATGGAGCCTCCGTGGCTCAGACGGCAGCGAGCCAGCCTCTCACCGCTGGATAGCATGGTTCAAATTCCGGTCACTCCATGTGAGATTTGTGCTGGACAAAGCAGAGGCGGGACAGGTTTTTCTCCGGGTACTCCGGTTTTCCCTGTCATCTTTCATTCCAGCAACACTCTCCATTCTCATTTCGTAGCATCTATCAGTCATTAATAAATCACTTTGGGAGTGGTTACCCCATCGTACTAATAGCCTATATAAGCTTCATTCATTACATCCCAGACCCAGTCAATGACTGGAAAACAAGTTGTTGGTTTTTTTTTTTTCAATACCAAAATTATTAGGTTACTTTTTGTTCTGTTTCTCAGAATTTAATTGCCAATGATATTGATTTTAATGTCAATATTTCATCACTTTAAAAACAGTGGTTTCAAGAGTGAGGTCTGCAAATAATATGAAATATCTTACTACCCTAAATCTGAATTTCAGAATGGAAAGTAATTGGTAAATTTCACTCCAACTAATTTCTAATAATGTATTTTTAAGAAATAGATTTGAAGTTGAGAGTGACTTGAAATTTTGATTATGAGACAATATAATAAAACATCATCATCATCATTTTACAGTTTCAGTTTCCCAGGTATTATGGCAAGCCTTTTCCACTCTGTCTTGTTGAGATACATTCTGTTGTTAATGATGTCCTCTAGTGCCCTTCCCCAATCTGCGAGGTCATCTTTACAATGTCCATTCAGTGGGTTCTTGGTCTTCCCAGCATCCATTTTCCTGCCACATGCCTCTCCAAGTTAACATAAGCTGTCTTTGTTGGCTACATCCTCATTACATGCCCAAACCACCTCAGTCTGGATATGCTGACCCAAGTCAATCCCAGCTTCCTTTTTAACCATGTCATTCCTTAACTTGCCCAGTTTAGATTTTGACATAAATATGACTTATGGTTGGGGCTCATCCAAAAATTTGTGTAACGTGACAAATTGTGTTACGGAAGTGATGTCATGTTAGACGTTACCGCGTAGGCCTTAGATGCCAAAGATCTGTGGATTTGTATAAATAGAGTGTGTTGAAATAAAAAGTGTACCATCAGTGATATCACATTAGTTGTTATCATAGGCCA
Source organism: Anabrus simplex (assembly GCF_040414725.1). Taxonomy (NCBI): domain Eukaryota; kingdom Metazoa; phylum Arthropoda; class Insecta; order Orthoptera; family Tettigoniidae; genus Anabrus; species Anabrus simplex. Next base: position 671,911,132 of record NC_090265.1, read on the forward strand.
AAGATGCTCTGTGAAATGATGCAAATAAATTGTTCGTTATCAATATTTGAGTTTCATTTATTGAAAGACATTTTCATGATCGTTAGCTTTTTGCAAAGGAAAAAGTTTCTTTTTTTCTTAATTGTGGACCTCAGGAACTTTATCTCAGATGTCTGTAACCTTGACGAGTTTTTCTTAATGAGGGTGCATGTTTTGATACCATAGGTTAAGATCGATATGAAGTATTGAATGAACATCACCAGCTTTGATTTTGTTAGTACTTTGGGGTCCCAGAGGAGTGTTCTTACTTGTTGGTAAAAGTGAGAGCTCTTCTGCACTCAACAATATAGTAAACATCAAGGAGGTAATTGCTAAAAAGAAGCTTCATTGTTCACATTAAGTTTAAAGTTTATTTGAGTCATACTGGACCGAAACATCAAAAAGGAACACACAAAACACACAATAGGATAAACCTAATAACAGGTCAGTGTAGGAAGGGGAAAAAAATTACTAATTTTCTCCACTGCACAGAAAAAATAAAAATCATGGATATGTTTTTGGTCTTACAAGACGAGAGAGCAATTTCACATCCACAGTTTTGTGCTTTTCCTTGTAGCAGAGAAAATGTATGAGTTCGAAGTGTGAGTGTCTGCACTAGAGATAACCATTTTTTTCGTGATGTCAAAAATATGTAACATCATGATCTATGTTCAGGAACATGGCAGTTGGTCCAGCACACAGCATCCCCATGCCATTTCATAAGATAGCCCCCTGTGAAGATATACGTCCAACAAAATGGTCATTGATTTAGCACACAATTTTATGGCCAAAAATATTTTTAAGATAAGTATTATGAGAAATACAAATGTTTGTATGTATACCTCCATTTATGTTATGATAAATATAAATATAAGGGTATAAACATTGAAAAGACTTGCCTGAAGATATTACTTTGTCAGGAACCTGTCTCTGATCAGTTTTGTTTGTATATTGTTACCATAGAGTTAACATAGCTGAACATTCCATTTGATAATGCTTCTGACCTATTATACTATACATATACGGTGTATCAAAACTATACCAACAAAAATGTCAGGGATGCTAATCGTGTTATGTTAAGAATGATGGCACAGTTGGATTGGCGGAGAAAATTTTCTTTTTCGAGAAAATGACTTTACTTTGCTACTTCTGGGCACGCAATTCAAATTGACGAACTTGCTGTATTTGCTATGCCAGAGAGCCAGCCACTGCCTATCACTGTACATCAGGGAAGGGAAGGGAGGGGAGGTGGGAAGTGGTAGACAGAGGTAATGCGCGACACACGACACCTCCTGAACAGAGTCGAAACGTCACTACTGCACCATTGTGAACTAAGGTTCAAAGTAGGAGGGGGGGCACATTGAACATCTACTGTAATCAAAACATTGGGCATATTGTTTCCTTCGCTCAGTATTTCATTCCATTTACGATGTTGTGAGTGAAGGAATACAAAATCGTGGGGCAGCATGTTAAATAATACAGAACGTTACTGTGACCAACAGACGAGAGGAGAAATGACCTGCTGCATTCTTTGACTGACAAGTGTCTCTTAATTACAGTGTGTTCTTGTACTGTGTGTACAGTTATGGCTGTTAAAACTGTGGTTATTGCCTGCAAGAGACAAGAACAATCGTGTGTGAGTCGAACAAGGAAATAGTGCGTACGTGAGGAGCATTATCTCTATCTCCATAATACACCCCACTTCCCCTCCCTCCCCTTCTCATCCGTGAAGCACGGCATCGGCTTGTGCTCTGGCATAGCAAATGCAGTGAGTTCGTCAGTTTGAACCACACACCCTGAAGCAACAAAGTAACCTCATTTTCTCGAAAAGAAAAATTTTCTCCACCAATCCGATTGCACCATTGTTTTTAACATAACAAGAAGACTATGTTGTCAGTATATTTATTATACACCCTGTAGGTGATGAACACTGGTTGCCATGGTTACCCTATGTCGGGAAATTGTCGACGCTAAACTGAAATGAAATGGCGTATGGCGTTTAGTGCCGGGATGTGTCTGAGGACTTCGGCTCGCTATGTGCAGGTCTTTTAATTTGACGGCCGTAGGTGACCTGCACGTCATGATGAGAATGAAATGATGATGAAGACAACACATACACCCAGTCCTCGTGCCAGGGGAATTAACCAACTATGGTTAAAATTCCGTACCCTGCCGGGAATTGAACCTGGACCAAAGGCCAGCACGCTAACCATGTAGCCATGGAGCCGCACGACGTTAAACTGATGATGCTATGTCCATGTTAACACAGAAGGACAAGGACAAACCCCACATTTTCATACACTGCTGTCTTCAAATAGATCGTCTCTGTCTTAATCCATTCCACTTCTTCTTCAACCGTCTCAGCCTCTGACAAGCTCGTTTGTGCTTTCCAGCTTCACCAGGAGGTTGGGCTTTAACATACATTGAGGGGCTATCTTGACAGATGTTGTCAGCAGCTGAGAAAAAGTGTATATAGACGAACTGGGATTGATGAGAAGTGTGTAGATGGCAGTGTATTAAGACGTGGAAATTAATATATAAGTAATAATAATAATAATGTAAACGTTTCCACCTTTTCAATACTACAATATATTCACAAAATTACAAATTATACGGTACTAGTTTCGACCCATCTAGGGGTCATCATCAGCCGTATTGGAGCAAAGATCATTTGTGGCGAAATCCTAAGACAATGTTATTTAAAGAATAACAAGTGAAATGAGATGTTATGGTAATAGTTAATAATACAAGGAATATACATACTAAGGTTTTTAACAAAGAATAAAGTATAAATGGGGTGTTGTAAAAATTATAATCATGGAAATCAGTAAGTTCTTGTATTGAAATGAAATATGGCTTAGGAAGAGGGCTTAAGGTGGGGCTGAAGGGTGCGGGAGAAAGTGTAATTGTCTTGGAAAAGTACCTTTGATTAAATTTAGGATTGAGTTTAGGTTGGCTGCATTATTGTTTCTGAGGAAAGTGATAAATAGATCGAAGAGTATGTTGGGTTTCTCTGAGATTTCATTGAGATTGTGACTGGCATTAAAGTATTGGTCTAGGTGTATGTAGTAATTTTCCATTATGTTCAGTAAAGGGCCCTTGTTTGCTAATACGAGAATGTCCATGTCTTGTTCAATATTGGTGAAATTATGGTTATAATTTTGCATGTGTTGGCCGATGGCTGAAAACTTGTTGTATTTTATTGCGTTAGTGTGCTCGTGGTATCTGATAATGAAGTTTCTCCCGGTTTGCCCGATGTAGGTTTTTTTACAGGTGGTACATTTGATCCTATAAACTCCTGATTTTAAAAAACTGCTGGTCTTGTTGATGTGTGAAGTATTGTATAAAACATTCATGTTCTTATTGTTGGTTTTGAAGGCTATTTTAACGCCTTGTTTCTTAAAGATGTTGGTTAACTTGTAGATATCATTGTTGAACGTGAAGGTGGAAAATGTTAGAGGTTTGGTTATTTCTTTTTTGAGGGTAGTTTTTGGGCGATGTTTGTGTTTATTGATTATCCTTTCTATAAAATGATTGCTGAAGCCGTTGAATTTTGCAATTCCGCGGATTGTGTTGAGTTCGTTTTTTAGATCTTTATTGGACATAGGTATGCTGAAGGCTCGATGAACTAGGCTGTTGTATGTGGCTCGTTTGTGGGACTGGGGGTGCACTGAATCTTGGCGAATGGTGGAGGCTGTTTGAGTGGGTTTTCTGAAAATTTTATAACTGAAAGAATCTGAGTTTCTAGTGATGGTTAAATCTAGAAAGTTGATTTTTTGATTTGATTCGGATTCTAGTGTGAATTTGATATGAGGATCAATATTGTTGAGTCTTAAGAGGGTGGTGGGTGCGTTAATTGATTTCTCATTCATGATTACAAAGACATCGTCGACATATCTGGCCCAAAAGAGAATGTTTTCGAATTCGTTGTCAATTTTGGTGTATTCGAGGAAGTCCAGGTATATTTCTGCTAAGATACCTGAGGCCGGTGACCCCATTGCCAAACCATTTTGTTGATATATGACATTGTCAAAAGTGAAGAAGTTATTGTCGATGATAAGTTTTAATATTGTGATAAAGTCTTGTATCTCTAGTTTGCTTAAGTGGCTGTTTTTGTTTAAATTGTTTATAATTATCGGAATTAATTTTGATACTTGTATGCTTGGGTACATGTTTACAATATCGAAAGAGTGGATGGAGTGATCCGGTTGCAAATTGAACTTGTTTAGTTTTTCTACTAGCTCAGATGTGTTTTTAATAGACTTTTTGGATAAGAATTGATAATTTTTTCTTAAGAAACATTGGATGAATTGTGATATTCTGTATAAGGGGCTCGGACCAAAAACATGAAATTCATAACCATCAACGTGGAAATTATCCTTGTCCTTTTGAATTTTCTTTCTATTTCTCCTTTCTTCCCATGCTGATCTGTAATTGTGTTTATCTTCTTACCTGTTCCTTTCAATGTTCCTATCTTTTTATATATGGCTTGATTAGCACTTGTTTGTTCCTTTCAATCACTTTAAGTATTTGATGAAATAAATATTACAGTTTTGCAAATTAAATCCTTTTTGATGTTCAGTTTGTTTAAGACTGTTAAGTATTGACTGTTTATCTTATTTGGGGAATCTAGTTTTTTTGTGTGTGTGTGTGTGTGTTTCAAAGCTTTAAAATTGCTATTGCTAATACAGTCGATTCTCAATATCTTGAATCATCTAGGGAGATAAATTTTATTTCAAGTCATCGAAATTTCGAGATATGGAGAATTCCCCTTTTTGAGCATGTATAGCACATAATCAAATGATGTATCTAGTGTTATTTAACCATACAAAAACAAACTTGAAATACTTTATTATTTTTATTATAGTACAAAACTTATTATAATAGCAACTCGTTGAAGACAGAATACATAGAGTAGAGCATCATGACCCTCCGTTAACACCATCTTCTGTTTCTTACTGTTAAGCTTCTTTCCTTTCACATAGTTTTCAACAACAGTCATTGCCGTGAGAACATTATCAGCTACAATCAAAGAACAGTAACGCGTGGTCTGCTGGCTGTACAGGGCAGGGCTCAAGCAGCTCCAACTGTATGTGGTCAACACACCAGGGGTGGACAGGTAAGCCACTATATAAGCATGCCGAGGTTGGCCAGGAAGATGTACTGTACAATAAATGTTAATGTTAAGTAAAATTCTAATTATAGAATATTTTCTTTTTCTAAGTAGCAAACGTTCATTTTGAGAAATCGAAAAATTTGTGTAATGGAATTTCGGGTAATAGAGAAATAAATATAGGTAAAGAATAGTGCTAACGGCCAGGAAATTGAAGTTGCTTTGAGATACTGTATATTTGAATAATGGAGGTTTAAGATATTGAGGTTCGACTGTATTCTTAATGTGAAACTTCATAGATCTGTAATCTGTTTTAAATTGATCTAAACGTAGCATTTTACTCACTAATTAAAACAAAAAATGAGGATCATTATGGTCTCCTGCTAGTCTACATGTGCCCTATTGAATATCAAGGGATCTGTGAATGTTTTTGATTTTCAGCAGGATCCTTTGATTATAAAGTTGGAGAGCCGTTGATCCTTTCAAAGAAATTTGATCTGCTTTGTATCTATGTCCTTTTTCATTATGAAGAGGAATTTTCTTCTTTGTACAGTGTTGGGAATACCCAAGTGTAGATAATCCAGAACTGTTGTAGTATACAAAAGAGTAAAATAAAATGTAAACATACGTTTTTCTGCTGTATTCATTTTCTTATCCTTCAATTGAAAATAATATATTTCCTCTCATAACTTATGTGATATTATATGGCTGAGAATAAAGTTTTGAATGGGAGATCATTAGTGACAGTCAAGCTTTTAACATTTCTAACTTCTGTTGAAGTTGCTTGTATATAACATGTGTACGTTTATGATATTTACTAACTCATTCACAGTTGCATCATTTATTAACCCTTTCAGACCGTGTATGCACAATTGTGCGGGTTCGTATTTTCGTTATCCCTGACCGTATTTGATGTTTTTCGGTGCTAGACCGGACTGCAGTGATTGTGCAGGACACGTGGCATGTATTTCAATTGATGTTAGTATGCGCTTGACTGCCAGGGCGAAGGAAGAAGAGTTTAAAAAGCACAGTTGATCGGTGAGATGGCGGGAAGCAGTAGTGCCGAAAGTATTTATTTATTGCGTTTATATTAATCTAGAAGCTTTACTGGATACCGGAATATATTCAATGAAGTGTTTACATTGGTTAGTGAACGTAAATTTTGAAGCTACACCATCGTACGTGATACGAGGTTTTGAATTTTGATACGCACAATTGTGTGGGTCCTGTTTTTCGGATGTTAGTTTTTATTTTGTAAAATAAACTATCAATATGTGTATTGAGGAGCATTTTAGTCAGTTTTTGACATACAAACAAAAATTCACACCTCCAGTTTTCTTTCAGGTCTGAAAGGGTTAAAAGGTGGAATTCCACAAGCCAGTATTATTGGAGCTTTATGTTTTCTCTTATATATATAAAAATAAATTATATGACCACACGGAGTGGCCGTGCATGTTAACATGCTATGGCTATGGAGCCAAGCTCTGTATTCAGGAGACAGAGTGGTTTTGAACCCCACCATCAGCTGTCCTGAGAATGGCTTTCTGTGGTTTCCCAATTTCACTTCTAGGAAAATGCGAGGACAGTTCCTATTCGTAGGCCACAACTGACTCCATACACCTCCATTATTAATTTCATCTTCATTAGATCCTAAACCGAGGTTGGTGTCAGGAAGGCCGTAAAACATCTCATATAATTACATCTCACCTCATCCTGACCTTGTAACTGGGAATGGGATTTAGGGGTAGACATAGATATAAAAATTGTATGAGTAAAGAACTGGAATCATCAGCGCCCATATGACAGTTTGTACCGGGGGGGGGGGGGGGGGGCAGACCTGGGGGTACATAGTATTTTTAATATTTTGGAAGATAAATGGCGAATTATATTCTGTGGTAGAATAACCTACGGTGTTCCCTGCCTGTTGGTGGGGAAGGGTACTACCGCTTCTACGTAATACTGACTTTTACATCATTGCCTTGAAAGGAAAACACCTGACTAGACTAGATTTTTGCCTTTCCCTGAGAGCTAGGGAGGGGGGGGGGGGGTCGCGGCCCCACGTTGCCCCCAGGTATGGGCGCCCTTGACTGGAATCGCAGATAAAGCTTTCTGCAGATGATGTTTTATATTATATAAAATCCCTATTATGTCTGTCATTCACAAAGATATTGAGAAAATAAGAATGTTTCAACAGCTAAAATTGGTACCAGTTATAGTTTTTATGTCTTCTTTACAAGAAAAAAAAATGCCAACGGCTGTAGCCGTGTTGACACGCCGGATCCCATGAGATCTCCAAAGTTAAACAACATTGGATGTAGTCAAGATATGGACGGGTTGCCAAGCGCTGTTGGTGGGAGTAAGGGAATGGAGGAGCGGAAAGGAACTGGGCACCCTACCATACATAAACTCCAGCTCAGGCACACCTCTGCAGAGGTTCGGACCTGCCTTCGAACAGAATGCACCCTTACCTTACCTTTGCAAGAAAAATACAATGAACATCTCATAACCACGACTTTTGTACATTTTAAAAGAAAAATATGTTTCTATCTGCAAAGTTATTGTCACATATTCACCCTGATGTTGTACGTACACAGCTATTACCAGCATGAGTTTGAACTATATACATCCTGACTTCTGTTGCCTTCCACAGACATATTGAGAAAACAGGAACATTTGAGAGACTTAAATGGGAACTAGTCATGGGTTACAAGAATAATGCAATGATGACCATCATACTTGAACTGTTCAGTGAAATAAATGAACTTCTTTTTTCATTCTGGTGTTTATCTCCACTGATAAGCACAAGATAGATCAGCCCACCTGGTGGCCATGGACGTTAATGTGTCAAATCTATATGGTCTGACAGTGTGGTTAGCTGGTTCGAGTCCTATTTATTGGAAATATTTTTACAATCAGCTTGTTGGCCGGCGGGATAGGGGAGGTGGTGGTATACAATTTCTAATCATTTGATTGCATGCCAGAAGTCTGGATTAAATAGCAAACCTCTCAGCAGTGCTCATATGGAGTGAGGGCATATGATGCTGTTGATGGTGATTTATATTTTGGACAGTTGTATAGAGTACGCAGATCCATAGACGTCAAAGTACAACTCCGAGCTACAACTGCACCCAATATAGTTTGTAAGGAAATATTACAATACTTGTTATGATTCCATTTGAATGCTGTATAAAACCTTGAAAGTGTAACTTTTATTCATAAGGTATATTAATAGTACATTTTGAAATTTGCAGTTACTTTATAGATGGTCCGTCTCTGTGGTGAAGTGGTTAGTGTGATTAACTGCCACCCTCGGAGGCCCGGGTTCGATTCCCAGCTCTGCCACAAAAATTTGAAAAGTGGTACGAGGGCTGGAACGGGGTCCACTCAGTCTCGAGAGGTCAGCTGAGTAGATGGGGGTTCAATTCCCTCCTCAGCCATCCTCAAAGTGGTTTTCTATGGTTTCCCATTTCTCCTCCAGGCAAATGCCAGGATGGTACCTAACTTAAGTCCACAGCCGCTTCCTTCCCTCTTCCTTGTCTATCCCTTCTGATCTTCTCATCCCCCTCACAAGGCGTTTGTTCAGCATAGCGTGTGAGGCAGTCTGGGTGAGGTACTGGTCCTCCTCCCCAGTTTTATCCCTCTACCCAATGTCTCACGCTCCGGGACACTGCCCTTGAGGTGGCAGAGGTGGGATCTCTCACTGAGTCCGAGGGAAAATCTAAACCTGGAGGCTAAACGGATTAAGAAAGAAATTACTTTATAGGTAGTAATTTTGACTGTCAAAGACAGGCTTATGTACCAGTACTCTATAAAGCAGTAAGTAAGTTACAGGACTGTAAGTGACTGCAAAAAGTCCTCGGCAATGTGGTGAGATGTCCAACAGACAATGATGTACACTGGTAAATGGAGTGAAAAGTGTCACTGTAAGTTTACCAAGAGGAGAAGTCCCCTCAGTTACTTACTGTGCTGATAGTGTGAAAGTATTTCATGGGGATCATTGTAAATACCTAGGGGTTAATATAAGGAAAGATCTTCATTGGGGTAATCACATTAATAGGATTGTAAAAAAAGTTTATGAGGGTATTTATGAGTTGTAGTAAGAATGTGAATGAGAGAGCATATAAGTCAATAGTATGATCCCAGTTAGAATATGGTTCCAGTGTGTGGGGCTCACACCAGGATTACTTTATTCAAGAACTGGAAAAGATCCAAAGGGAAGCAGCTGTTGTGTATTAAGAGAGTTATTTCAAATACACGAAACAAAATTTTATTAAAGGAGGATTGCAGTGATACAGTATTGCAAAATATGTGCCACTTGCACATTAAACTCAAAGTCCAGCGTCTGCTGAAGGAAATTCTTTTCATAGAATGGACAGTTTTGTCACATAAACAGATTACAACAACACTTGAGGCATATACAATATTTACACGTTGCCAGTACACAAACTAAATGAAGACTCGCTGAGGGAGGAATGTTGTATAGCAACTGACTTGCAAAGTCGGAAATGCTCATTCAAGAGCTGAAGACTTGAGAATGTAAAGTTTGGAGAGTTGTCAGCAAGTCTAGAGATAGAAACTTCACGAACTAGCTTCAGTCCACCTGTTCAGTAAGCTGCTTATACAGAACATATTCTGCACTTCTGAAGTAAGGTTAGCTAGCCGTTGGACGACTGATTGCTTTCTCTCCCAGCCCACTCGCTTATATAGGATCTCGAGCGGTGACGTGGTGTGTCAGCTGGTTACCTGGCCAGCTCTGCCGGTGAGAACTCGATATAAGCCACGCTGCGCGTGGGATTCGAATACCGACACCACAACAGCAGCACGCTTTTTGTTCTGGATTATTTACGACAAGAGAGTAGTTAGTGTTACAAACATGTTACAAACTGTGGGCTGGAAAGACTTGGGAGTAAGGAGATGAACTGCTCAACTAATGGGTATGTTTCAAGCTTTCAGTAGAGATGGTGTTAGAGTGACATTAGTAGAAGAATAAGCCTGAATGGAGTTTTTAAAAGATAAATTTGGAATTCAAGAGGACAAGTTGGGGCAAATATTCATTTATAGGATGATGATTTATGGTGATTTGATAGAATCCAATGATGTACTTCTAACAAAACATGTCATTCTGTTACTTGTTGGTTTTATTTTAACAGGTACATTATAGTGTTCTAAGAGTTACAGTTCATGTTTCGACAGACTGTGAAAACTTCTATTAACCCTTTATGGGCAGCAGTGTTTTATGGCTGAGGACGAAGGGTGAATTTCGGAAAAAAAGTAATTTGATGTAAATACTGCTTATCTTTCTTTCTTTCTTTCTTAATCGGTTTACCCTCCAGGGTTGGTTTTTCCCTCGGACTCAGCGATGGATCTCACCTCTGCCGCCTCAAGGGCAGTGTCCTGGAGCATGAGACATTGGGTTGGGGGATACAACTGAGGAGAATGACCAGTACCTCACCCAGGCGGCCTCACCTGCTATGCTGAACAGGGGCCTTGTGGGGGATAGGATGATTGGAAGGGATAGGGAAGGAAGCGGCTGTGGCCGTAGGTTAGGTACCATTCCGGCATTTGCCTGGAGGAGAAGTGGGAAACCACGGAAAACCATGACCAGGATGGCTGAGGTGGGAATCAAACCCACCTCTACTCAGTTGACCTCCCGAGGCTGAGTGGACCCCATTCCAGCCCTCGTACAACTTTTCAAATTTCGTGGCAGAGCTGGGAATCAAACCCGGGCCTCTGGGGGTGGCAGCTAATCACACTAACCACTACACCACAGAGGCAGTAATACTGCTTATACTATCCTAAATTATGCATTCATGTATAAAAACAACATATATCTCAGGTTTTTGCTGAATTTCACCACTGATCTGCTCCAGGAACAAAGTTTTATTATTTTATGAAAAAAATACTGCAAAATCGGCACAAGTGTCACTGAACTATTTTACCTGTATAATGTAGTTTGTGAAATTGTTATTGTAAGTTTATTAATGTAATCACATCACAGTTCACTGACTAAATACAACAAAAGAGAAAAAATTAAAATAATAATAATCCTGAAAATAAGCTATGTATAGTTTTTAATTAATTTCATTACCATAATAATCGTTCACTGAATAAACACCACATGAAAGAGACAGCACAGTAATAATAATAATAACAATAAGAAGAAGAATCACCACACCAGTAAATGCTTTCGTGCTTGAAACACTTGGGGAGACCATGATGCATTTCTTTCCCTTTTAGTCCAGGGTGTTGCTTTCTTCTTATTTGTGTTTCCCTGAATAAAAGTTACATTTGTAATTATCTCAAAATCTCATCATCAAAGAAAATATAAAAATACTCTAGTGGATCAGTCTTGATCAAAATGTGATGGTAATATATTTGCCCGCTGAATATTATATATTGGAATTCTAGTTGATGGGCCAGATCCAAATTACTCACGTCAGTCCAGGCAGCGCCGGGTGCATGTACACTTTCGTCTGTATGTTCACTTGTGCTGCTCTTGCATTCACTACTGTTGGCGGTAAAAATCTCGGGAGATTGACCTTCACTGTCACTAAATGACAATTCTGACAATTCTGACAGGCATCAATTTTTAGTGATGAGACAAAGTCTCTTAGTGCATTGGCACTGCCGGTGGCTCCAGTTAGCCTACGCAGTGGCCTCCACGGTATGCACTAGCCAGCGTATTGGTAGGTGTGCTAGGTACCAACTGATGAGCCCGCCCTAGCACACGAGGGCGAAACGCTGGCAACCAAGAATGAGCTAGCTGGAAAATTTATAATGTCCAATAACGGACCATTTATATTGGTATTATAAATTTGCTCATTCAGGACAAATATTTCAGATTCCCTATGGGAATCAACATCTATATCAATTCTGACAATGCAGGGGCGAAAATTTGAACCACAATATTATGCAGCAGTTGTGCACGGTCAACAAACTCAGCTCACAAAGAAATATGCCTAATATAATCGTAACGCCACCGTTCAGCTTTAAAATATTTGGAAATACAGCTCTTGTCATCTGTTGACTATTTGTGTAACTATTTGAACTCAAAGAGCCGGTAACATTTTGAAGTATTGTGCAAGCCTATATATGGGTTTCCGCCCATGAGGATATGGGCAGGTAACCCATATATGGGTTTTCGCCTGTTAAGAAATATTGACATGCGCACGTTTTCGTATGTGGCACCAACTTTCTGAGTTTTGAAGAAATGGTGATTTGATAGAATCTAATGATGTTCTTGTAACAAAACATGCCATTCTGTTACATGTAGGTTTTATTTTTGCAGGTATGTTATACTGTTCTAAGAGTTACAAGGCAGAGTTACAGCAGGGACTATATGTTCAGTCTCCCTGGTGACATAACACATACATAGCTCCTGTTTTCCTGGCTCCTGGGTTGCTAACTCCTGACAGTGCCACATTTGAAAATGTCCACACTTCAGTGCTCCTTTTCACAATGCTACATGTCTGACTGTGGAAATAATTGCATTGCTGAATGTGGCTGCCTACGACCAACTATGAGCACAGTTCTGACATTTATAATAAAACTTGGTATTGCTACCTCTGTACTTATTAAAGCATGGGGCATACATTGCACATTATTTTATGTGCCCCTTATTTTTATTCATCTAGATTATTATTTATCATGTGGCTTTTAGTGCCAGGAGTGTCCTCGGACATGTTTGGCTTGCCTGGTGCAGTTCTTTCTATTTGACACTCATGGGCGACCTGATGTGAACGTGGGATGATGATGATAATAACGAGGTAGGCAGAGAGTGAAACCCGGTGTTGGCACATAGTCTACACACGTCAAATAACAGCAAGAGGTCTGCTCAAATCTTAACGTCCCTATCCGTTGGATGAATCACCATCACTATCAATAGTGTCATATGCCCTCACTCCATATATCAAAGTGAAAAAAAAAAAAAAAAAAGATGCTTCTTTCTCTACTGACCAATTAAATTATTTTCAGTTTTTTCTATAGTCAAAATCACTGAAGACAACAAATGTGCTTCTGAAATAAATAAATAAATAAATAAATAAATAAATAAATAAATACATAAATACATAAATAAATAAATAAACAAAAGTATAACATTGGCTAAACAAACTTTCAAAACCATGAACAACATCTTAACTAGCAGGCTTATCATGAGTATTGAGATTAAGTCCTTAATTTGGACTGTATTATTGTATGAGTGTGAATGTTGGACAGTTAGGAAAAGAGAGAGCTTGTCTAGAGGCAGTGGAGATGTGCATATTATGGAGGAGGATCACCAGAACAAGCTAGATTGATGAATGAAACCTGGACACTCATTGATTGAAAAGAATATTTTTGTAAGAAAAGTGATGGAAAAGAAAGGCAGAGACCCAGAAAAGCCTAATTCAAAGATGTTTGCCATGAACCACAACAAAAGTTCAGCTGAAATAATAGATCCCACTATTCAATTTGAAGACTCTATTTCACAACCTGAGGAGGTAGACAGAGAAAAGAAATATATATATATATATATATATATATAAGCCAGTAATTCCCTTCTTTCACAGATCATATAACATTGACAGAATCACTGTAAAAGGCCTATTCTTTGGAGCCAGAGGGACAATTTGCAAATTGGAGGGAAACATACAAATTGGAAAAACAACTTCAGGATCAGATTTTAGCAACTACGAATATTATACAATTTTCTGTAGCAATCATCAGAAACTATCTGTACGAATATCACAGTGTTTGAAATTTCACCAAGAACCCATGGTTCGAAATTTATTACAAATGCATGTAAATCACTTGTGAATTATTGTGTGTCTCATGGCAAGCACATTTTAGTGTCAGATTAAATTATATACATGAAGAAGGAGAAGGACTACAAGGAAATGAAGATGGCAGCTGAGGAAAGAAGAGAATCATTACTTCTGCCTTTAGTTCTTGATGATGATGATGATGATGATGATGATGATGATGAGTAAAAATTACAAGTTTCAGACACAAAACTTTTCGATTATAACACAAACGAAATAAGTACTCACAGTTTCTATTCATAATTGTTACTTGTCAAATTTGTTCAAAGATAATTAACATGCTGGACTTGCCACCAAGTGGTTGACTAGGGTGGTTAATTAAGATGGTTTCAGATTTCTGGGAGGGTCTGGAAAATAAGAAAGAGGGGTAAAAGTAATTTTCCATAGCACTTAAAAAATCAGAGGGTTTTTTAAATGACAGATAACCCACAGAAGGTCAAAGGAAGGACAGATAAACAAGATTGTATTGCATTTGATATCCCATAGCAACATGTAATCAAGAGAAGAAAGAAATCAAACAATTATATATTGTTTTTTAGAGTTGATGAACAATATTCAATAATGTGACTACAGTCTCTGACGTACAGCAGTGCTCTTTTAGCAAAATTTTATAGTAGCATTGTATTCTACATGAACGTTTAAGAAAGGGCTAGGTGAACAATTGATAGGGAATCTGCCACCTGGACGACAGTCCTAAATGAAGATCGCATAACATTCAGTAGACTTGAAAACTCCAAGGTCATAAGAATTATTTGACCATTCACAACTTCAAGTCACTCACTATGGTCTTTCTTTATTAGTAAGAAACATATCTGACAAATATTTTAATAATGAATATTAATTTTATTGCTATGTTTACAATATGACACATAAGGAGAAAGCATATAAGTCTCTGGTAAGACCCCCAATTAGAGTATCGTCCAGTGTATAGACTCACACCAGGACTACTTGATACACAAACTGGAAAAAATCCAAAGGAAAGCAGCACTTTTTTCTGGGTTATGTCCAACAAAGGAGTTGTGTTATAAAATGTTGTAAAATTTGGGCTGGGAGGACTTGGGAGTAAGAAGACAAGATGCTTGACTAAGTGGTATGTTCCAAGCTGTCAGTGGAGAGGTGGCGTGGAATGACATTAGTAGACGAATAAGCTTAAGTGGAGCTTGTAAAAGTAGGAAAGATCATAATGTGAAGATAATTTTAGAATTCAAGAAGACAAATAAATAAATATTTATTTATTTATTTATTTATTTATTTATTTATTTATTTATTTATTTATTTATTTATTTATTTATTTATTTATTTATTTATTTATTTATTTATTTATTTATTTATTTATTTATTTATTTATTTATTTATTTATTTATTTATTTATTTATTTATTTATTTATTTATTTATTTATTTATTTATTTATTTATTTATTTATTTATTTATTTATTTATTTATTTATTTATTTATTTATTTATTTATTTATTTATTTATTTATTTATTTATTTATTTATTTATTTATTTATTTATTTATTTATTTATTTATTTATTTATTTATTTATTTATTTATTTATTTATTTATTTATTTATTTATTTATTTATTTATTTATTTATTTATTTATTTATTTATTTATTTATTTATTTATTTATTTATTTATTTATTTATTTATTTATTTATTTATTTATTTATTTATTTATTTATTTATTTATTTATTTATTTATTTATTTATTTATTTATTTATTTATTTATTTATTTATTTATTTATTTATTTATTTATTTATTTATTTATTTATTTATTTATTTATTTATTTATTTATTTATTTATTTATTTATTTATTTATTTATTTATTTATTTATTTATTTATTTATTTATTTATTTATTTATTTATTTATTTATTTATTTATTTATTTATTTATTTATTTATTTATTTATTTATTTATTTATTTATTTATTTATTTATTTATTTATTTATTTATTTATTTATTTATTTATTTATTTATTTATTTATTTATTTATTTATTTATTTATTTATTTATTTATTTATTTATTTATTTATTTATTTATTTATTTATTTATTTATTTATTTATTTATTTATTTATTTATTTATTTATTTATTTATTTATTTATTTATTTATTTATTTATTTATTTATTTATTTATTTATTTATTTATTTATTTATTTATTTATTTATTTATTTATTTATTTATTTATTTATTTATTTATTTATTTATTTATTTATTTATTTATTTATTTATTTATTTATTTATTTATTTATTTATTTATTTATTTATTTATTTATTTATTTATTTATTTATTTATTTATTTATTTATTTATTTATTTATTTATTTATTTATTTATTTATTTATTTATTTATTTATTTATTTATTTATTTATTTATTTATTTATTTATTTA
The DNA here is from genome assembly GCF_040414725.1 of Anabrus simplex. Taxonomy (NCBI): domain Eukaryota; kingdom Metazoa; phylum Arthropoda; class Insecta; order Orthoptera; family Tettigoniidae; genus Anabrus; species Anabrus simplex. The sequence continues at coordinate 671,927,467 of NC_090265.1, forward strand.
TTTATTTATTTATTTATTTATTTATTTATTTATTTATTTATTTATTTATTTATTTATTTATTTATTTATTTATTTATTTATTTATTTATTTATTTATTTATTTATTTATTTATTTATTTATTTATTTATTTATTTATTTATTTATTTATTTATTTATTTATTTATTTATTTATTTATTTATTTATTTATTTATTTATTTATTTATTTATTTATTTATTTATTTATTTATTTATTTATTTATTTATTTATTTATTTATTTATTTATTTATTTATTTATTTATTTATTTATTTATTTATTTATTTATTTATTTATTTATTTATTTATTTATTTATTTATTTATTTATTTATTTATTTATTTATTTATTTATTTATTTATTTATTTATTTATTTATTTATTTATTTATTTATTTATTTATTTATTTATTTATTTATTTATTTATTTATTTATTTATTTATTTATTTATTTATTTATTTATTTATTTATTTATTTATTTATTTATTTATTTATTTATTTATTTATTTATTTATTTATTTATTTATTTATTTATTTATTTATTTATTTATTTATTTATTTATTTATTTATTTATTTATTTATTTATTTATTTATTTATTTATTTATTTATTTATTTATTTATTTATTTATTTATTTATTTATTTATTTATTTATTTATTTATTTATTTATTTATTTATTTATTTATTTATTTATTTATTTATTTATTTATTTATTTATTTATTTATTTATTTATTTATTTATTTATTTATTTATTTATTTATTTATTTATTTATTTATTTATTTATTTATTTATTTATTTATTTATTTATTTATTTATTTATTTATTTATTTATTTATTTATTTATTTATTTATTTATTTATTTATTTATTTATTTATTTATTTATTTATTTATTTATTTATTTATTTATTTATTTATTTATTTATTTATTTATTTATTTATTTATTTATTTATTTATTTATTTATTTATTTATTTATTTATTTATTTATTTATTTATTTATTTATTTATTTATTTATTTATTTATTTATTTATTTATTTATTTATTTATTTATTTATTTATTTATTTATTTATTTATTTATTTATTTATTTATTTATTTATTTATTTATTTATTTATTTATTTATTTATTTATTTATTTATTTATTTATTTATTTATTTATTTATTTATTTATTTATTTATTTATTTATTTATTTATTTATTTATTTATTTATTTATTTATTTATTTATTTATTTATTTATTTATTTATTTATTTATTTATTTATTTATTTATTTATTTATTTATTTATTTATTTATTTATCAAGATGCTCTATATTCCTAAACAATTCAGAACTGATAATCAGTGAAAAGATAGACATTCCTGCACACACAGAAGTTAAACACTTGATACTGAATGTTGTTTACAAAAGCTGATGTTCCTGACATTCCTAGGCTTGCCTTGACATAAGGTTTCGACTTAATCTGTACGTTCCTGTTTGAAAGTACTACTTCAGAACCTTTATGTTCTACTTCAGATTTTGTGTAACTTTTCGAATCACCCAGTAAAAACAGATTAGAATGTCAAAAGTTAGAATGTTTCTGACCAAACCAAACTCCATGGCGTAACAGCCCTGAAAGACCTTGGCCTACCAAGCGCTCGCTGCTCAGCCCGAAGGCCCACCGATTATAAGGTGTCTTGTGGTCAGCACAACAAATCTTCTCGGCCGTTATTCTTGGCTCTCTAGACCACGGACGCCATCTCGCCATCAGATAGCTCTCAGTTGTAATCACGTGGGCTGAGTGGACCTTGAACCAGCCCTCAGATCCAGGTAAAAATCCCTGACCTGACCTGACCAGGAATTGAACCCGGGGCCTCTGGTTAAGAGGCTGGCAACACTGCCCCTACACCACAGGGCCGGCTAGAATTTTTCTAGGTGGATAGTAATAAAGTCGGAATTCAAAAGGACAAATTGCGGCAAATATTTATTTATAGGGAGAGGAGTTAAGGATTGGAATAATTTACCAAGGAAGTTGTTCGATAAATTTTTAAATCCTTTGAAATTATTTAATAAAAGTAGAAAAAACTGATAGGCAATCCTCCACCTGGGCAACTGCCCTAAATACAGGTCAGTGGTGATTGATGATGAATTTGAAAACCATAAGGATATGGGAAATAATGGAATTTTTATACCTTCAGAAATCCATTGATTCTGGTCACAATGAAAAGTTAGTGCCAGCTGCTGTTATAGTGGATTTATGTAATCATGATCACAATCACCATTATCATCAACAGCAAGACCATAATGAACTTCAAGATGCAAAGGAATTAATAATATTAAATAGTGGACAAGTTTTAATAACATGCTTTTTGTATAATGCTAAATCAGGCTAATTTCTGAGGTAAAATTCTTTAGATCGTATCTTATTTTATTGTATACCTGGTAAGTGCTAAATCACTCTCAAATGTACTCTAAACTAAAGCAACGTTTCTCTCTCTTCTTTTAGATTCATCGTGTGAGAGTCGCCAGACATCAGGAGGATCCATGCTACTGACCCCAGAACTTTACGTTAAACTCCTGTCCAGTGGGAGCTCGATCAGTCCCTCAAGAGTACCTGTGTCTAGCTTAGCGGGTGGATGTTTCACCTGTTCTCGATGTGGCAATGCATATGCGAGACCTCACAGTCTTAATAGACATTTACGATTTGAATGTGGAGTAGAACCTAAATTTGAATGTCCTATATGCCATAAGAAATCAAAACATAAACATAACTTATTGTTACATATGAGAACACATCAAAACCGATAGATTAATTTTCATTGCCATATTCAGCTTTCAGACAATCAGCAATTAAGAGTGTGTATAGCATCTATTCTTGAGCTTTTTGTTATTGCCTCAATCATTTGGAGTCTTCAATTACAGCTTGCAGATTATATTTTTGTTATGATGATCATGCTGTAAATGAATGATCAGGTATCATTCCATTTTTATTAGCAATAGTAGTAATGGCTGGTGGCTTAAAAATATGGTAGTTGTACGAACATATCGACGGTGCGTGAACAATACCTTGAAGCTCTCTCTTCTGAGCTATTATTTTTCTGTGCTAATGTTTAAAGGAAAATGAACCTTAAATGCATTATACTGTATAAGTGCATAAATACTTCATGACCATATACATTCCTACAGTATGGTACAATAAGGTTCATTTTCATTTACTTTTTTTTTTTTTTGCAAGCTGCTTTACGTCGCACCGACACAGATAGATCTTATGGCGATGATGGGATAGGAAAGGGCTAGGAGGGGGAACGAAGCACCCGTGGCCTTAATTAAGGTGCCTGGTGTGAAAATGGGAAACCACAGAAAACCATCTACAGGGCTGCCAACAATGTGGTTCGAATCCGCTATCTCCCGAATACTGGATACTGGCCGCACTTAAGCGACTACAGCTTTCAAGCTCGGTCATTTACATATTGGCATGAGAAAATGAACATAACAAACATTGTTCTGATGGACTGCATATCCATGTATGGCTGGGAGGCGTGACCAGTCTTAAGGAAAATAATGGATAGGAAGAGCGTTGTGAGATACGAGCTATTGCTCGTGCACCGTCGATATATGCATAAGCAAACTCACCAGGATGTAAAAGTCCCCATCAAAATGAGCATGACTCCTGTTATTGTTTGGATCATTAGTCTACAGACTGGTTTGATGTAGCCCGCCATGCCACCATGTACTGTGCTAATCTTTTAATTTCTTCTTTTTCTGCTGGGCTGAGTGGCTCAGATGGTTAAGGCGCTGGCTTTCTGGGTCTAACTTGGCAGGTTCAATCCTGGCTCAATCCTGTGACATTTGGAGGTGCTCAAATATGTCAGCCATGTGTTGGTAGATTTACTGACACATAAAGGAACTCCTACAGGACAAAATTCTGGTACCTTGGCATCTCCGAAAACTGTAAAAGTAGTTAGTGGTATATAAAACCAATAATAATATTATTATCTTCTTCTAGTGACCTATGCATCATCAGATGTTGGCGATCATTTTGCTTTGGTGGTGGCTTCGCAGAATAGCAAACTAGCTCTTTGTCCGAACCACTGTCGCGGTTCTCCATCCAAGGTGTGTGGGGTCTCCCAGGACCTCTCTTCCCTCAATCATCCCTTATATAATTGTGTTAGTCTCTGGGTGCCTCATGATATGATCATGATATGACTTGATGTTAACAGTCCTGCATAGTTCTTTTCTTTACATCCTGGTCAATATCTCCTCACTGTGTATTCCATCCACCCAGCTGATACGAAGCATTCGATGGTAGACCCACATTTCAAACGCTTCTAATCTCCTGATGGCTATGTGTGTGTTTGCGGATCCTCACAAACAGTGGACCACCTACTATTTGAATGTGCTGCATATAAAAGAAGAAGGCATGACTTGAACTCTCATTTGAATTATTGCAACATTGCATTATCAAAACCCCTGTATCATTTGTTTAAGAAGCTGTGCTGTTACAAATATTTTATTAACTTCATCCACTTCATTTTCCGTCGATTAGATACATGAATTCATTATCATTGTAAAAGTGAATATGTATTTTAACTACAACCCTAGTATACTATGTAAAATAGGGTTCCAAACTGCTTTGGATATTCAATAATAATAATAATAATCTTCTCATGCTGGCTTTTGTCATAGTCCAGGACTCTACTCCATACACCACCATGGAGAACACACAGCACCATGCTATCGTAATCCAAAGCTGTAATTGGAGTTTTCTGCCAGAGAGCACTTGACAAAAGTTTTTAAATTCTGCCCTGGCCTTCTCAATGCAGCTCTTTATTTGTTGGGAATAATCTCACTGCTCGTTGATGGCGCTGCCTAAGAACGTGATTTTCTCGACTCTCTGTTTCGGAACTCCATTGAACCACAGTTCGGAATCTTTGACGGGGCCCTTGCTCACAATCATATATTTCATCTTTAAGTTCAAGTTCAGACTAAGATATTTGCATGTCTCCACCACTTTCGACAAGATTTGCTGCAGGTTCTCTGCACTGTAGCCCATAAGAACAGAGTCATCAGAATATCTGATGTTGTTAATCGTCACACTATTTGCTCTGATACCACTCTCTGTATCATGCACGGCCTCCCTGAAGCAAGTCTACGATTTTCCAAGCATAACACATTGTCAGTTTTTACATTTTCACACTGCCTTACAGCACTGTTCTAGGTAATGTAACAAACTCATTGCATGATTTTAAAGATAAATATTCTTTTTCTGAGAGTAGAACCAAGCAAGTGGTTGCATGGTTTGGGTCACGTAGCTGTCAGTTTGCACGCGGAGATAGTGTGTTTGAACCTTACTGTCGGCAGTCCTGAAGATGATTTTCCATGGTTTCCCATTTTCACACCAGGCAAATGCTGGGACCATGGTTACTTCCTTCCCACTCCTATCCCATCATTACTGTAAGGCCTATCTGTGTCGGTGCGACATAAAGCAAATTCATTCTGAGAGCAGAGATAAAACACTTTCAAACTTCTTAGCTATTTTTAAATTGGTTGTTACTTTCGATCTTAATTGATGCTCATTTTGATATGAGACTTCAGATCCTGTTGAGTTCATTTGGTTGATTGAAGTTACCTTGTATATCATCATATTTTATCATTTAAAACACAGTATTAACCTATTTTAATTCTTGTCAGATTTTTTTTTCTGATCTTGCTAATATCATACTCTTACTAATGACTAAAGGCTTTATAAAAAAGCCATCTAATAAGCCTTGCTCTGAGGAAGGAGAGAGATGTGGTTGTTATACATAAGAACCGCCAGCCAGTACTGCTTGTCACTGATCAGTTCTTGATTCTGATGTTCCTAATTATTATGTATACCAGTCTTACACTCAGAAGTAGGCTGTTACCTCATCAGTACACATATAGTTGCTGCTGCCAGAATTGTTTTTGTGTTGGTAAGTGTCAATTGATTGCACCCTTCATTGCATTGTGATGTAAATATCTGTTATAGGTGTATTTGATTCTCCATTGTGAATTCTGTGCTCCATACAAGGATATTATTATGTTGCTTTACATCCTTAGAAATCAGAAGACTGATAGAAGAAATGTGCATGGTATTTTATCATAGATTTATACAAGTAATGGAAGTAAATTTCCATTTCCATGGCTAACTGGTTAGCATGCTAGCCTTTGGTGCAAGGGATCCTGGATTTGATTCTTGGCTGGGCCTTCAGTGGTTATTTCCTCCAGCTCATGGAATGGGTGTTTGCGCCATCTTCAACATTAGATTTCATCCTCACAAATACGCAGATCACCCATGGGTGGTATAGATGTTGATTCCCATAGGGAACCTGAGCCCAACTTGGCACACTGGGGCGAAACACAGGCAACCAGGAATGAGTTAGCTGGAAAATGTATAACGGACCAACTATATTGGTATCACCCATGGGTGTCAGATCGAAAGAACCTCTCTGGAGTCCATACACTATTTTTACATGAAAGTAAATTAATATAAATCTTGAAATATAAGAAGCAAGGAAGGAGGACAGGAACATAATTAAGCTAGTGTGGTCAGAGGAAGCAACAGATAGCAGAGACAGAAACAGTCATGAAAACACAAAATGGAAAGGATGAAGTTGACATTTTCACTCGCTCATCGGAGATAGATTTCCTCCTCTTCAATCCTCACCCCATACAATCTATGTTTCACTTCTCATATTCATCAGGTATGCAGGCATTCACTCTCATTAAGAGGATCATTGAGATATTGTGATGTACAAAGTGTATGATTAGAAGAAGGCAGGAATAGGAGAGATGTAAAGAAAAGTGTTCCTGTTCTGGAAGCCATTTGCTCAGGACAGGTAATTTAAGTACTCCAATAAGGTAATTAATATGCCATCAAAACTAGTAGTGGCAGAAAGGAAATTCGTTATAAAGAAAAGGGTTTACTACAGGTGATAGAAAACAAAGAGCACAGGTCAAACACAGAAGAGTTACACGACCCTTTGAATTTTACAGGACGTAATTGAAACACTTATAGTTAGTTAAACTTGTAGTGGGAGATGTCACGCAAAGCAAATATCTTAAACAATTAGCCTCCTACCTTTACAAATTGTAGGTTCAAGGAATCACCAAATTTCACCTGACATTTTTGAAAGGTCTGTAGAGAAGTGTGAAATGTATGTAAACACTGCTTTACCTTGCCCTAGGGTAGCCCCCATGATACGTGCTCTCCTCTCTCGTGCAGGACATCTGCACATTGTTTTCTGTGGTATGCACCATTGCTGTCAGACCACTTCAGACATGAACACAGTGAGTCAGTGGCTTCTCAAACTACAGTATAAGATGTGTGACATGTGACAATGCAAGAGCATGACAATTTTATTCAGAGCATTGTCCTAATCAAAGATATCCAATTGATCCAGTGGACATCATGTGCTTCAGGGACTTCAAGACACCAGACAACTGCAGTCCAATTCTGAGGGGAAAGGCCATTCATGTCAGCAATGTATGTTGGCAGCCAAGGAAAGAAATACTGGAGGTCAACAGTAATTCCAGGAGGAGCACCAGAGACATTGGGCATGCGATGGGTGTCTAAGTCTACTGTACCAAACACTTAGGGAACAGTCGTTTTATCCATACTGTGTACATACATACCATACATACATACATACATACATACATACATACATACATACATACATACATACATACATACATACATACATACATACATACATACATATATTATCATTATAGAATGTTATGCCTTTCAGCGTTCAGTCTGTAAGCCTCTGTGCATTTACTAAACGTCGCCACAATCCTCGATTTGCAACTAGTGCTGTGGTCTCATTTAGTTCTATACCTCTTATCTTAAAATCGTTAGAAACTGAGTCTAACCATCGTCGTCTTGGTCTACCTCTATTTCTTTTACCCTCCATAACAGAGTCCATTATTCTCCTAGGTAACCTATCCTCCTCCATTCGCCTCACATGACCTCAACACCGAAGCCGGTTTATGCGTACAGCTTCATCCATCGAGTTCATTTCTAAATTAGCCTTTATCTCCTCATGCCGACTACCCTTCCACCATTGTTCCCACCTGTTTGTACCAGCAATCATTCTTACTACTTTCATATCTGTTACTTCTAACTTATGAATAAGATATCCTGAGTCCACCCAGCTTTCGCTCCCGTAAAGCAAAGTTGGTCTGAAAACAGACCGATGTAAAGATAGTTTCATCTGGGAGCTGACTTCCTTCTTACAGAATACTGTTGATCGCAACTGCGAGCTCACTGCATTAGCTTTACTACACCCTGATTCAATCTCACTTACGATATTACCATCCTGGGAGAACACACAACCTAAATACTTGAAATTATCGACCTGTTCTAGCTTTGTATCACCAATCTGACATTCAATTCTGTTGAATTTCTTACCTATTGACATCACTTTAATCTTCGAGTGGCTAATTTTCATACCATACTCATTGCACCTATTTTCAAGTTCCAAGATATTAGACTGCAGGCTTTCGGCACAATCTGCCATTAAGACCAAGTTGTTAGGATAGGCCAGACTGCTTACTGAATTTCCACCTAACTGAATCCCTCCCTGCCATTTTATACCTTTCAGCAGATGATCCATGTAAATTACGAACAGCAAAGGTGAAAGATTACAGCCTTGTCTAACCCCTGTAAGTACCCTGAACCAAGAACTCATTCTACCATCAATTCTCACTGAAGCCCAATTGTCAACATAAATGCCTTTGATTGATTTTAATAATCTACCTTTAATTCCATAGTCCTCCAGTATAGTGAACATCTTTTCTCTCGGTACCCTGTCATATGCTTTCTCTAGATCTACGAAACATTAACACAACTGCCTATTCCTCTCGTAGCATTTTTCAATTACCTGGCGTATACTGAAAATCTGATCCTGACAGCCTCTCTGTGGTCTGAAACCACACTGGTTTTCATCCAACTTCCTCTCAAGGACTGATCGCACCCTCCCTTCCAAGATGCCAGTGAATACTTTGCCTGGTATACTAATCAATGAGATACCTCGATAGTTGTTGCAATCCTTCCTGTTCCCTTGCTTATAGATAGGTACAATTACTACTTTTGTCCAATCTGAAGGTACCTTACCAACACTCCATGCTAATCTTACTACTCTATGAAGCCATTTCATCCCTGCCTTCCCACTATACTTCATCATTTCAGGTCTAATTTCATCTATTCCTGCTGCTTTATGACAATGGAGTTTATTTACCATCCTTTCCACTTCCTCAAGCGTAATTTCACCAACATCATTTTCCTCCTCCCCATGAGCTTGGCTGTTCGCAACACCACCAGGATGATTTCCTTTTAGATTGAGAAGATGTTCAAAATATTCCCTCCACTTCTCCAATGATTCACTGGGATCTATTATGAGTTCACCTGAATTACTCCAAACACTGTTCATTTCCTTTTTCCCTCCCTTCCTAACATTCTTTCTCTAGATCTACGAAACATAAACACAACTGCCTATTCCTCTCTTAGCATTTTTCAATTACCTGGTGCGTACTGAAAATCTGATCTGTTTGGAGCCATTTCTGATAAGCCGTCTTTTCATGTTTACAAGCTGCTTTCACTTCATCATTCCACCAAGATGTTCACCTTTTCCCATCTTTACACACAGTTATTCCTAGGCATTCCCTTGCTGTTTCTACTACAATATCCCTGTATGCCACCCATTCACTTTCTATATCCTGAACCTGCTTACTGTCTACTGTTCGAAACTTCTCACTAATCATATCCATGTACTTCTGTCTAATTTCCTCGTCCTGGAGATTTTCTACCCTTATTCATTTGCAGACAGATTTCCATTTCTCTATGCTAGGCGTAGGCCTAGAGATACTTAGTTCACTACAGATCAGATAATGGTCTGTATCATCGAAAAATCCCCGGAAAACTCGTACATTCCTAACAGATTTCCTGAATTTGAAGTCAGTTAAGATATAATCTATTATGGATCTGGTACCCCTAGCCTCCCATGTGTAGCAGTGAATAGCCTTATGCTTGAAGAAAGTATTCATAACAGCTAAACCCATTTTAGCACAGAAGTCCAGCAAACGCTTCCCATTCCCATTAGCTTCCATATCTTCCCAACATTTACCAATCACCCTTTTGTATCCTTCAGTTCTGTTCCCAACTCTCGCATTGAAATTGCCCATTAGCACTATTCTATCCTTGCTGTTGACCCTGACCACGATGTCACTCAATGCTTCATAAAACTTGTCAACTTCATCCTCATCTGCACATGGTGAATACACGGAGACAATTCTAGTCCTAATTCCTCCAACTGACAAATCTACCCACATCATTCGCTCATTTACGTGCCTAACAGAAACTATGTTGCGTGCAATGGTATTCCTGATAAAGAGCTCTACCCCAGACTCTGCCCTTCCCTTTCTAACACCCGCCAAGTACATTTTATAATCTCCTATCTCTTCCTCATTATCTCCCCTTACCTAAATATCACTTACTCCTAGCACATCCAGATACATCCTCTTTGGTGACTCAGCTAGTTCTACTTTCTTTCTTCCATTAATATTGATAGCTCCCCATCGAATTCTATTTTGTTCGCTAAGTTGTTTCCAAGGAGTCCCGCGCCTGTCAAATGGGAGTGGGACTCTGTTACTCCCATAGGTCCAAGTCTTGCTTAAAATGTTTTGAGCTCGGTAAATTCATGAAGCAGGATACTACCCTACTGGCAAAGTGTACAAAACCTTCAAGCAACAGAGTTTCCACATTGAGTGATTCTGCCAGTAGTTTTTGAGGAAACAACAGTGACAACCAGATTTTCTTATAAGAATTTTAGCCACTGACGAAACGTATGAAATGGGATGGAAAAATATATTTCCATAATTGTCATATCTAGAGTGAACAAAAACTGCATTTTGTTGCTCAGGGCTGCTTTCAACAGCGGTTTTCATTAAGCATGTAGGTAAGAATCCTCAGGGATTGTAAGTATACAAGGAGAATCATTGTATACTTACACCTTATTTGATAGGCCAACATTATCTGCAGTTTCTCACAGACATGTTGCCAGAGGCTATAGATGATGTTCCTGTAGATACTTTCAGAGATATATAGTTCTTGCATAGTGATGCACCCCTCTCACATATTGCAGCCAGTGCAAGATTACGTAGGTGCTTTGAAAAGTTCTTGAAATGTACTAGAATTATCTTACCTCAGTGTAACTGCTTTTATTTTTCAACATAGTCTCCCTGTAGACTAATGCATTTGGTCCAGCGATGTTCCAATGCCTTGATCCCACCTCGAAAATGAGATTCCTCCAGGCCTGCAAAATACCTCTTCAATTCGGCTGTCAGTTCTTCCCTTGTAGAAAATCTCCATCCACCAAGGAAAATTTTCAGCTTGGGGAATAGATGAAAGTCTGATGGTGCCAAATCAGGTGAATAAGGTGGATGTGGCAACAATTCGTACCCCAGTTCATGAAGTTTTGCCACGGCAATAACACTTGTGTGCGGCGGAGCGTTGTCCTGATGAAAGATAACCTTTTTCCTTGCCAAACCAGGCGTTGTTTCACGTATCTTTTCCTGTAGTTGGTATAGGAGGTTTGCATAGTATTGCCCAGTAATTGTTTGGCCAGTAGGAAGATAATCTATCAGCAGAATGCCTTTTGCATCCCAGAAAACTGAGGCCATGACCTTTCCGGCCGAACGCACTGCCTTTGCTTTCTTTGGTGATGGTGAATCAGCATGTTTCCACTGCTTTGACTGCTGTTTTGTCTCTGGGGTATAGTAGTGGACCCAAGTTTCATCTGTAGTCACAAACTGACACAAAAAATCTTGTTGGTTGCACTGAAAATGGACCAGACTTTGTTCGGACATTTCCAACCTGGTGTGTTTATTGTCCAATGTCAAGAACCCATCTTGCGGATAAATTTTTCATACCCAATTCTTCAGTTAAAATATAATATACCCGTTCAGAAGACATCTACAGCTTCAGCATTCTCCCACACTTTCAGTCGACGATCCTCCATGACCATTTTATGCACTTTTGCGATAAATTCTGGGGTTGTAACACTTTTTGGCCGTCCACTACGCGGATCATCATCCAAGCTCTCCCGACCAAATTTAAGCTCGCTGATCCACTTGGCAACAGTTGAAAATGAAGGAGCAGAGTCCCCCAGTGTGTTCTGAAAGTCGGCATGAATTTCCTTTGCTTTCATACCTCTCTGTACAAAGTATTTAATCACTGCTCGAATCTCAGTTTTTTCCATTGTCACAAATCACTACGCGGGAACAACAACAAAGAGTCGTCACTACCACACTCCTGCAGCTAGAGCACTGACGCACCACGTGTTCACTCACAAAGTGTGTGTGATTATTGCGCGGAAACCTCGTTGCTCTAACACTGACATCTAGCGGTGATTCCGAGAACTTTTCAAACCGTCCTTGTACTTGATTTAGAGGTCCTTTCTCTAAGTCAATGAAAAACTAAAACCCATGGCGCAACAGCCCTGAAGGGTCATGGCTTACCAAGCGACCGCTGCTCAGCCCAAAGGACTGCAGACTTTTGCCCAGTTTCTTCAACTTAACAAATGTTTATTAACAATTGTTATTAACACTTTGATTAAAAGTCCCCTGTTTCATGAACAGATTTCCAACATTTGTTATGAAACAACCATTAAAGAATTTACACATTTCCTTGAGATTTCTGAGTGCATTTGGCAGTGAGCATCTTTTGTTTCTTTACATAAAGCACTCAGAATTGTATATTTTAATTGTATTTTATCACACATGGTTGACATTATTATAGGTTATGGTTAGCGGAGGTCATGAACTTGTACAATAAGTGGCAACAAAAGCATTAATATAATGAATATGAGACAAATGTTGTTACAGATTTAATTTGAAAGTATGCAAGTGTACTTGCAAAATTAAAGTATGTTCTTATATAAGTGCAATCTGAAGCTCCTACAACACCAGAAAAATATGATAACTGATACAAAGAATAATTTTGGGGCATTCTTTTACTGTGAGGAAAATAATGTAATGCCTTGCCAATGCTGCGATGGCAGCAGGAACTCTTTGCAGCTTTCTACACACTCTTGTCTTGCGCTCATTTATATAGTCACCTACAATTACATGAAAAGAGTCTGAAGAATAAGAAGAATAACAAGAAGAATCTGAAGAAGTCTAAGTACTATAACAATTGCTGCACTGGAGACTCTGATAATTTTCAGTCTGTGGGAAACTCTAACTTATTTTCAATTTCTTCTTGTACCTTGTTCATTATGGCTTTGGTAATTAGGTATCGTTTCTTTATTGAAAACTTTCTGCTGACAACTCTACAAAGTTTTTTTTCTTAGTATAGGTCGTTCCTTACCTTCTTCAGTTTAAAAATAGTCTTCATACAGCAGTAAAGCTTCATACTTTCATCTTCTGTATGCTACCATTGAAATTTTAACAGTCGTTAAGAGGTTTAATATAGGGCTGCTGCCATGTTAATATAACACAAGTATTAACAATTTGTTAGCGTTAACAATTCTTGTTGAGACAGCCATTTTGTTAAATTGTGTTTTAATTCTTCTTAACAGAAGTGTTAACACTTAACATTCGTTGAAGAAACTGGGCCTATGAGATGTCATGTGGTCGGCACGATGAATCCTCTCAGCTGTTGTTCTTGGCTTTCTAGACACTACAGTGTCACGATAATATAACAGCCTTGAACATCTCTCCACTAGGTTGTCAACTACTGTTCACTTAAAATGGCCTCACTCTCTGACTGGTACCCTTTGAAAAACAGAATTTTCTTTTGCATTATATAATCTGTTAGCTTCATGAGAACTCATCCTTCATACTTGTGTGTTTTGTTGCATTGTCAAAAAGCATGCTCCTGTAATTGATCATTATTTACACCCATACATGTGAGGAAACAGAAGCAAGACACTTGCTTCCTTTATTATACCACAGTTTATTCCAGTGATGAATCCAAGGACATGACATATGCTCTGATATGTAACTGGAGTTACAGGAAGCCAGACATGTGCCAATAAATCCACTATAATGAGACTCTCACATTTAAATACACTCTGTGCTGGAATTTGATTCTGCAACCCCAAACATAGATAATGAATACCTGGGCAACTAAACTACTCTCCCAGCTCCTGTCAAAAATAAAAACACATTGGAATGAAAGGGTGAAGTGGGGGTCCTGCAAGGCAGTATTTTGGATTGTGAACGTCAACAAAGAGACCTCGACTCTGTTGCGAGATGCACAGTAGATAATGGTATGATGGTAAACAGAATGAAATGTTGGTTGTAAGTTTCACCAAGAGGAAATGCTCTCCTGGTTTTAATTACTGTTTTGATGGGGTGAAAGTACCTCATGATGATCACTGTAAGTACTTAGGTGTTAATATAAGGAAAATCAGATTAATGAGGTTGTAAATAAAGATGCAGGTCACTTCATATGGTTATGAGTGTATTCAGGGGTTGTAGTGTGGAAGTGTCGTGAAAAGTTTTGTATGGAGTGTTGTAAGCTATGGGTCAAAAAGAAACATGGAACCTGCAAAAAGCCGAAGTGCTGAAACCTTGAACAAAAGAAGAAATAGCTTCATTTGCCTCTTGCTTTGTCATTCTGACTAGTGCACCACCCTGTATGAAGAGAAAATGGAGGGTAGAATGACCAACGGAAAACCTAGAGTGCTATTTATAGACAACATTAAAGGCAAGCACACTTATTGCCACTTGAAGCTACTGGCCAAAGAATGGAAATGCTTGGAAGACATGCACCAACTTTAGGGTTGAGGAGAATAAGAAGAGAAGTGAGGATGTAAAGGAGTGGGCATATATAAGTGTGTGTTAAGACCTCATTTACAGTATTAATCCTGTTTATGGGAACCACGCCAGAATTACTTAAGGAAAGCAACAGAATTTGTTCTGGGTGATTTTTGACAAAAGAGTATTGTTATGCAAATGTTGCAAATTTTGAGCTGGGAAGACTTGGGAGTAAGGAGACGAGCTGCCTGACTAAACAATGTGTTTTGAGCTGTCTCGGGAGATTTGGCTTGGAATTATATAAGTATACAGATAAGCTTCAGTGGAGTTTTTAAAGGTTGGAAGTATCATAATGTGAAGATGAAATTGGAATTCAAGAGAATAAATTGGTGAAAATATTCATTTATAGAGGGAGGAATTAGGGTTTGGAATAATTTATCTAGGGAAGTGTTCGATAACTTTTCAAGTTCTTTGAAATCATTTAAGACAAGGTAAAAAATTGATAGGGAATTTATCACCTGGGTGACAGTCATAAATGCAGATCATTAATTGATTTATTTATTTATTTATTTATTTATTTATTTATTTATTTATTTATTTATTTATTTATTTATTTATTTATTTATTTATTTATTTATTTATTTATTTATTTATTTAATTATTTATTTATTTATTTATTTCTGGATATTCAGACCATTAATGTTTTATCTTTCTATCAAAGTGGCATGATATTTGAGAAAGTTTCTGACCTGAAAATAAATATTCAGAGAACAAAGTTCATGGTAATCAGCAAGCAGAAAATCACCAATGCTGTCATCATCCTGGATGGAAACAGCATCAACAGGGTGTCACATTTAAGTACCTAGGACGTTGGCTAACACAAGAATGAAATGTAGATGCAGAAATCAAAATCAGAAATAGCATTGCAAGAAAAGTATTTCTGAAATTTAAACATATGTGTACCATGATCTCCTATTTGAATGTAGTTGGCATGACATGATATATTATGTGTTACCAGCATTGCCGTACAGTTTCAAAATATGGATGCTAAAGGCTTCATCAGTCACCTGGCCAAAGTGTGGATGTATCGCAGAATGTTCAATCCATGTCACCAACAAGGAGGCATTATGTCATGCCGGGAAATCAATGTCAGGCCTTAATTCTCGCAGAATGTAGGAAAGCAGCCTGTTTGGTTTACATCTTCCAAAATGATAAACTGATACAACTTATCATAGAGGCAAGGATTTACATGGACATGAACTTAGAAGATTATCCTTGGTGCAGAACTTTCAACAGTCGTTCAACACAATAATGTCAATACTTCTGGTAACCTGATATAAGGGGAACACAAATTAGGCAAAATTACTCTGTGATGCTTGCCAACTTTCTTTCTTTTTTTTTTTTTTTGCTTAACGTCGCACCGACACTGATAGGTCTTATGGCGACGATGGGAGAGGAAAGGCCTAGGAATGGGAAGGAAGCGGCCGTGGCCTTAATTAAGGTACAGCCACAGCATTTGCCTGGTGTGAAAATGGAAAAACCACGGAAAACCATCTTCAAGGCTGCTGACAGTGGGGTTCGAACCCACTATCTCCCGGATGCAAACTCACAGCTGCGCGCCCCTAACCGCATGGCCAACTTGCCCGGTACCAACTTTCTATGAGGAGATGACACAAGACTATGATACCTACTCAGTGAAAGCTTATGTGTAGACTTGTAGAATTTATCTGAAAGCCATATTTAAGTTTTGGTGTCCTTTCTTTTAGTGGATCAGTGGTAAACTGTTGGCTTCTGGACGCCAGAGATGCAGGTTTGAACCTGGAAGAGATAGTCATATTCTAGACTATCTGTCTCATCATCAGATAGCTCCTCAGGTGTAATCATGTAGGCTGAGCAAACCTCGAACCAACTCTCAGATCAGGATAAGAATCGCTGACCTGGCCGGGAATCAAACCCGGGGCCTTTGGGTAAGAGTCAGGCATGCTACCCCTATCTCTACCTACAGTTACTTCGTTTGAAAATTGTTCTGTTTTCTGTCAGGTTACGTAGGCCTCAAACATCGTAACAAAAAATGTACCCAAGCTTCACTAAATATTCACCTCAATCTTATTCTTCTCCCACTTTTTCCACATCCTGGTGGGGTCTCGGGTTCGATCTGTGTCGCATATGTGAACTTGGCCCTTTTTCATGACTGGATCCTGAAGCCAACCCTATATGGAGGAATATATTCACTGTTGTATGTTTCTGTGGTGGTTGATAGTGTGGTGTGTTGTGTGAGATGAACACACAAACACCCAGTCCCCGTGTCAGAGCAATTAATTAGACTTGGCTGAAATTTTCAACCTATCTAGAATCAAACTACAAGTCCTCTGAACTACAACGCTGATCATTCAGCCATGAAACCGGACACTAAATGTTAGTAGTAGTTTAACATCGTACTAGCATGTTGAAGGTTTATGGTGATGCACAGATGGTGAAGGGCTAGGACTGGGAAGGAAGCAATTGTGGCCTTAATTAAGGTGTGAAAAGGTTCCTTATGTGAAAATGGAGAATTACAGAAAACCATCTTCAGAGCTGCTGACTGTGGAATTCGAACTCACCATCTCCTGAATGGAAGCTCACAGTTTCGCAACACTAACCACACAACCAACTGGCTCGGTCATGTCAATACTTCTGGTAATTTTTGGATTCTTTGCTAACCCTTAGGTTGCTAAATTTACCTTTACAACATCATCACTCACTGCTTAAGATCTGGCTGAGCAATCCATGTCTTATAAGCTGAAATTCCAGTTTGGAATCTTATAAACTATATCCAAACTCTAACGTCACCCACAACACTTCAGAATAATAATAATAATGATGATAATAATACTTCATTATTTCCATTCAATGAGCGCGTTTGAACTTGTTCATTGGCCTGATGGTTTTCGCCTTCTGTCCTCCCAGAATCTCTTCATAAATGCACTGTGCTGCATCTTGCGTTCAGTGGACCACTTCCTACCAGTTTTCTTTTTGGACTTCTCCACGAATTTGTGCTTGGCTACTATTGTGCTAAGAGCTCCATGATCTTCTATGATGTCGTCCGTGATATTCATGTCTCGGAGGTCGGCCTTAGTTTCTTCTAGCCAGTTTATTTTCACCTTCTTTGAGTTGATTACTTTAAATTATCTTTTGATGAGTCTGTCACTGTCCATTCTATCGATATGGTCATAGAATTTCAGGCGTCTATTGCGTACAGCATCAGTGAACCTGTCAGTTAATGAAAAGAGGTCCGCTGTTCTCCTCTTAATCCACATTCCAGTTTCTTTTGTGGGACCATTAATTTTCCGGAGAATTTTTTCTTGTTTTTCAGTTTCTATAATTTTAGAGTGACCTCCAGGGGATATGGTTTCTGAGGTGTATAAAACTTCTGGCAAAACAACTGTCTTGTAATGCCATAATTTTGCATTATGCTATATGACTCTCTTGTTGTAGTAATTCCACGTTAGTCTGTACGCCTAATGGTGTTTAGTAGCTTTTTCTATGTTGGCCCTACTGTCTAGTCCCGATGGTAGTATGATTTCTCCAAGGTATTTGAAGGAGGATACCTATGAAATTGTGCCATTTTCCATCTCTTCTTCTTAAGACGTCGTTTCCAAACGGAGGTAGATGATCCACACGGCCAGCTCCGATCTTGACGTTGCAGCCATGCCATGTGGATTTATTGGATTATGGAATATCTTTAATGCAGTGGTTTCCCATTGCCTTCTGCATCCTAATGCCGTTGACCAAACTGGTTCCTCCACCTTTGGGAACAATTTCTTGTCCCCAGGACAATAGAGTGCCCTTACTCATACCCGCTCATCCACTCTCAAAGAGACTGTTGGCACTTGGTATAGGGGATCTCCTTATACCGGGAGATAATCAGTCCCTTCATTTGTTAGCCGCCTGCATATAAAATATTATTTTTATATGCAGTCGTTGCCCCCTCTCTACCACGGGGAGGTGAATGTCAGGATTTCACCGTCATTGAAACAAGGACCAAATGGCATTTCCTTGTTTCTGTTGTTCTCTAGCAGATATTTTTTGCTATGTTGATGTAGATTTTCCATGAAGTGAGTTTTTTAGTACGATATGTGGAGGCCTGCCTTTGATGCTATATTGTGTAATCTCTGTATAGCGTATCTGGTTTCATCTCTGGTATTATTGTTATTATTTCTTATTTTTACATCTGTTTCCCCTCAATTCTTGTAATAAGAATTACATCACACACCAAAAATGCCCATCTCTGTAGTGTAATGGTTAGTGCTATAAGCTGTCGGCATCAGAGGCACTGCATAGGTGGCAATGGCAAAATAAGTGTCTCCAAAAGCATAAGTTTCTTCATTACAGTGGTGGAGGTGTCTTTCTATACGCGAGTAAGCTTTGCTGTCAAACTTCTTGCTATTACAATGCGTCTGCGCTTCTCAGGTTCTCAGTTCCTCGTTTTAGAGACAACAGATCAAAAGAACTTGCCTTTATCTTCCTAAAATCCACTCTGTTTTTCCGTATGTAACGTTCATTTGTCACCCGACAAAATTAAATTAACTTAGCCACAGGAACTGTTCAGCAGAATTCCAGATAGCAGCACAGTTGGAATGTCGAAATGAAATTGGTAGGTAGTCCACCTAGATGCACCACCCAGAAGATCTGTAACTTGGTAGCTGT
This sequence comes from Anabrus simplex, assembly GCF_040414725.1. NCBI lineage: Eukaryota > Metazoa > Arthropoda > Insecta > Orthoptera > Tettigoniidae > Anabrus > Anabrus simplex. The sequence goes on from NC_090265.1 coordinate 671,946,935, forward strand.
GGCTTCTTTTTCTTCTTCTTCTTCTTCTTCTTCTTCTTCTTCTGCTTCTGCTTCTTCTTCTTCTTATTGTTGTTGTTGTTGTTGTTAACTTCTTCGTAGGACACCATCTCCGTATGAAGGTTGGGAACCCAACCGATTACGATTACACACAAAACAGCGACTTAAAAGATTTCAATAGAAGTTGGGAATTTCTCCGTCTCCCCACAGACCTTCATCCTTGAATTTTTCCCTTGATGATGAGTTGAAGAAGTTCATATCATTCACCTCTCATAATCTGCCTGATGTACCTGAGCTTTTGCTCCTTGATGGTTGTTAGAAACTCATTTATCCTATTTAAAAAGTTTAGGACTTCTTCATTTGTCTGACTTCCTACCAAGGATATTTGGAGCATTCTCCTGTACAAGTACATTTCAAAAAATTCAGTCCACCTCATCATCAAAGGACTGACAGTCCAGCCTTTGAAACCATACAGATGGACAAGGAAAATATAGCATTGCATCATCCTAATTCGGAGCTGAAGTTTGAAATCTCTACTGGCGTATAGAGTCCTCATACTGTTGAACATATTTTTGGCTCACCTGAGTGGTGGTGGTGGTGATAATTGTTTTAAGAGGAAATGCAACTAAGCAACCATCCTCTATATAACACTAATCAAAGAGAAAACATGGAAGGGATCCGACACTTCAAAAAATTAAGATATCAGCCAAAGAAAGACAAGGGCCACCACGAAGGACGTGAAAATGAAAGACTCCTTAGCCCTCGAATGTTGTAATAGCATCAGTTCTGAGAAGAACAAGAGTTGACCAAGGGAGGTCGGATAGGATAGGTGAAAGTGAGGAGCCTGAGACAAGTAAGTAGAAGCAATGCCAGGACTTAGCTAAGGGCCCCTGGTTGCCAATCCATGCTCTCAAGGTCAGAGCCTCTGGTCACCTTTTAGTCACCTCTTATAGCAGGCAGGGGATACCGTGGGTGTTATTCTACCGCCCCCATCCACAGGGGCATGGCTTACCTGATTATGGATAAAATTTAATTCTTGGAATCACAATGCTCGTTCACTAGAGTTTGAAGATATTTCAAGGATGACACTTGTTGAACAATGGTGTCATTGATGTGCAGGGACACCTGCCTGTCTAGTCAATTTTAATGTATAAATATCAGTGTTACATGAGAAATCTCACACTGTTGTATAATATGAGTCATTGCTTTTGTAATTTTTCACAGAAAGAGAAGAACTAGGATAGGATATCATAAATGATCTGTTTTTCTTATTTCATTCAGCACTGATCTGCATTTAGGGCTATTACTCAAGTGGCAGATTCTCCTATCAGTTGTTTACCTAGTCTTTTCTTAAATGATTTCAAATAAGATGGAAATTTATTGAACATTTCCTTGGTTAAATTATCCCAATTTCTAATCTGCTTCCTATAAATGAATGTTTGCCCCAATTTGTCCTCGTAACTCCAACTTTATCTTCATATTTTGATCTCTCCTACTTTTAAAAACTCAATTCAAGCTCATTCATTTACTAATGTCATTCCATGCCATCTCTCCACTGACAGCTCAGAACATACCGATTAGTTGAGCACCTCGTCTCTTTACTCCCAAATCTTCCTAGCCCAATGTTCACAATATTTTCATAACACTACTTTATTTTGTCAGAAATCATCCAAAACAAATCATACTGCATTCCTGTGGAAGTCTTCTAGTTCTCAAATCAGGTGGTCCTGGTGAGGGTCCCATACATTAGAACCATACTTACATGCCGTCTCCTTTACATCCTACAACTCTTCCTATGATAGGTCAATGTGTGAAGATGGAGCAACAAAAAGAAGAGATATGGATCAACAGGAAAAAACAAACAGGACAAAAGTAATCTGCACATCTTAATACACTGCAATCAATCCCAGTTCTTTTCCACACCCTTTTTCTCAGCCCCTGACAAACTGCTTCCCACACATCGTCATTCATTTATGGGTCATCGTGGCAGATCTTAAGCCTTTATGTGGGAAATCTTGGATAGAAAGAAAGCCAGATAAGCACAGGAATAGATATAAAGATAAAGGTGAATACACAGGGGCAAAAGATCTCTATAGGTCGATGCCCCGAACAGATAGCATTTAAAAAATACCTGGATATGCTCAAAAGAAGAACAGGAGCCCAACGTGTAAATACAAATGTTTGTTTATCCAACCCTTGTCCCATTTCTCTACGGGGTCCGGTATGAGGTGAGATGAATCTGTCGTGGTGGGTTTTTATGACTGGATGCCCTTCCTGATGTAAATCTCATCAGAGGAGTTAATGAGATAAAATGAATGACATGACAGTAGAAAGGGAGAGGGTGAAACCCAGTACTGAGCCATAGCCTCCTCCTGTCGAATAGCACCAAGGGGTCTGCTCAAGACTTAATGTCGCCATCCAACAGACCAATCACCATCAACAGCATCATATGCCCTCACTCCATACGAGCACTGCGAAGAGGTTTGGACTTTAATCCAGGCTTTTGGCACGCAATCTATTGAATAGAAATTGTACCACCTCCCCATCTGTGCTAGCCAACATTCTGATGGTGAAATTTTTTCGACCAACGGGACTCGAACCAGCTAGCCACGGTGGCAGACTGTTTAGACTTCAACGCCTTAATGATCATGGCCACCAGGTGGGTTAACGTGTAAGTACAAATAATAGAAAATAATAAAATTGTGTCAAATAAAGTTATACACAAAAAGATGTAAACGTATAATAGGATAAACACAATAACAGGTCAATGTGGAAAGAGATGTTGGTGGTGATTATTGTTTAAAGAGGAAGTAAAACTAGGCAACCATCCTCAAATATGGAAAGAGAGATTATCATAAAGAAAAGGATAATCGCCACATTTCTATACATTGATGCGGTCTCTCCTCATCCCCAGAGAGAGGTAGTTTCTGCTTCCCAGCCAGTTTCATCAGGCAATTAGAATTCTGAACACTTGTAAATGGTTCTGTTTAGTCAGTCAGACTGTTATCTGATTAACATATTTGTTGCTGTGGTGCCCGTCAAATTATTGCATTTCTTCCAGGAGTCAGAAAGAAGATGAAATACACCTGTAACGTTTTCTTAAGAATTGCATATAATTTTTGTCTGTGTAACTACGGGTCAGGATCTCCAAGAATATAATATACTGGTCCATGTCTTGGTCAGCACATTTAATACAGTTTATGAATGATTTTTTTATTATTTTTAATGTTATTTAGACTTTTTCTATACCCTGTTGCAAAACATTTGCATTTTACAGTAAGAGCATATTTTTGTACATGTAGGTATTTTTTAATGGAACTGTTCTTATACATTATAATTGAATAAGTAAATACTATATCCTCACTTTTTATTTCAATCCAAGATTACAGAATTAATTATATCCACAAAGAAATGTGATAATAAAGAAATAACCTAAAAGGACAAAGAGATTACACAAAAGTATAAAATAATCTGATGTCATAAATTATAGTACGCAAACCTTTTCTTGATCCCTGAGTTCCATAGTGCTGAATGGGAACTTGGGCTCAAGAAAAGGTTCACGTACTATACCTGCATCTCTGACAAGGAAATGATGAAGGAAACAATGTACCGGTACCAGTAGGAGTTTATAAATGTACCAGTAGGTATTCTACTTCTCTGAAACCTATTTAAAATTATGGCCATTCCCATGGGCGCCCGCGGGATTTTTTCCAGGCGGGGGCACATTAACAATTTTCTTGAATATAAAAACCAATATAACGTCAGCAACATTAAATTGTTTACAGAAACTTCCAGTTATAACATATGCTAGATGACTGTCAGTAATTTCAGTTTATGAAATAATCTGGTATGATATTAAACAATTGAACATCAACATCTTTAGAATTCCAGGGGGGGGGGCAAGTGCCCCCCTTGCCCCCCCTTGCGGGCGCCCATGGCCATTCCAAAACTTGGCATAATAAATTAACATATAAGTTAGTTTTATAAGTCAAGGAAATTCATTATGTTTATGTTACTGTATGAAGGGACATTCATAGAGAAAGAAACATGAATAGATGTTATCTTGCAAACCTACTATAGGCCTACTATGGTTTGAAAATAGAATTTGTTAGTTTTCCTTCAGTTTTTTCAATTCATTAGTAGGCTACAATTCAGTTACTACACTTTATTTTACTTTATTTATCACTTTTATTCCCCATATAATAGGCCTACCTATTCCGATACAAGAGAAATCTCGTAGATTTGAAAAGTAATAAAGCTGAATTAATTTTTCCTTGTTACTAGCCAGATCCATAACTTGTAAATGTACAGCATACAGTTGTAGGCATTCTCTTTGGTTGTAGGTGTTAGGTAGTTCCAAAGAATGTGAGTGCAAGCTTATTAACATCTCATAACCTCACTCTGCTTTTTACAATTGTTTTTCTTCTTGTCAACAATCCCAGAGAAAAATGTGGATTCCTGAAGGATATCTACAATTTATAATTTTATGAAACATCAATAAAGTATCTTTTAACGAATAAGAAATCATTCCTCCTGCCAGAGATGCTTATAACTTAATCATAATCATTTTCTACTAAAAGGATACCAGAGGAAATATGATATAATAATCCTTGTACTCAGGAGTATACACATGTAATGGATTTCATGGTCGTGAGTAATAGTTCAAGATACATTAAAACAACTAATGTCAATGTAATTAAACTTTAAATAATACCAGCAATTATACAATATATTCGGGTAAATTTGTTTCAAATATTAAACCATGATAGGCTTGTAGGTGTCAAAAGGAAAACCTTTCATCAATTAATTTATATCTAGGAGTGTTTCAAAATAATGCTACCTACATCTGAGAGTAAGGTAGGCCTATAGGTATTTGAATGTTAGTAGCAAATTGTGTCTTCAAGCTTTTTCTTACCGGTATATAACTCTGCTGACATATGTTGGTTGCATTGAAGACAAAAGTAGCAAGGCAATTTTCAGTTACCGTATTTATTTAATTTGTACATTACTTAATTATACATTAGTAACATAGAGAGAGGTCTCTCCCAAATGTAGCCTATATAACATCAAGTGCACTATGGAGGAAGCTGAATAGATGTTGTTATAATATAAGTACATGTTGGAGAGAAATTTGAAACTCGTATAACAGTTCATGGTGCTCAGGACATAAGTACTGGTATCTTCATATTGCCTATTGGTGTAAGAAACTGTATGGTACCAATTTGAAATGGTATACCGGTATTTCAAGGATTTATAGTGACATTTCTTAGCACTTCTATAGCTATTTTCATTTTAAATGTTGTTCTTTTTAATAGCTTATATAAAATCATTCTCCAAAATCTGTTTCATAGCCACCTAAATATTGAATACAACTTACTTCTTCAAATATGCTTACCGGTATGTTCTTTCCTGGTAAGATTGGGATTTGACCGGGCGAGTTGGCCATGCGGTTAGAGGCGCGCGGCTGTGAGCTTGTATCCGGGAGATAGTGGGTTCGAATCCCATTGTCAGCAGCCTTGAAGATGGTTTTCCGTGGTTTCCCATTTTCACACCAGGCAAATACTGGGGCTGTACCTTAATTAAGGCCACGGCCGCTTCCTTCCAACTTCTAGGCCTTTCCTCTCCCATCGTCGCCATAAGACCTATCTGTGTCGGTGCGATGTAAAGCCACTAGTAAAAATAAAGTAAGATTGGGTCAAGATTAGTTAAGACCTTATAGGCTACTATTATGTGTGGTAGTATCATTGTCCATATCAATGTAATGAAATTAGCAGAGTCTTTACCACTATAAATCTTTTATCATTAAGCTAGTACCTACTAGAGGTATTTCCCCATACTGTACTGGTGTAGTATATTATTCAGGACAAAGGAGAGAATTATTAAGTTCCTGCTTATTGTAGCAAGAAGTGGTGGTGGTAATTATTCTTATAAGGGGGAAAACAACAAGAGGAAACAGACTGATTTATTTGTTCATCCACTCATTACAAAAGAAAGTTTGAAAGGAATTCTCCATAGACGTTTTGATTCTTTGCACTGTTTGTAAATTACTGAATACAAAAACCAAACCAAACCCCATGGCACTACAGCCCTTGAAGGGCCTTGGCCTACCAAGCGACCAATTACTGAATACAGTAGCATGTAATATACCCAAATTAAAACAAATTAGTAGTCATTCAATACTTTGCTGCTTAGGACCGGGTAATACATCTCCATTAACATCACTTTTCATGAAGTAAGAAAATTTGACATCTTTGGTATTATTTTGTATAAAACTACTTATACTGGGTGACCCACTTGCCTCTTATTTTTGTTGGAGATAAGCAACTCGACGAACTTGTATGTCATAACCAACCTAAAAACATTGGTACCTGATCCTGTATTGCCTTAGTACAACCATACCATTCAGTTCATGCTCGAGAATATAGAAGAAATCATTAGGCCCAATGTTATTTCAATCACATAAACTATAATGAATGTTTAAAATCACAGCTGTGAATAACACTACCTTACTTTTGAACAGGAAGTGTCTATTAAGACTACGAACAGATTCCATATATACCATTCATACGCCATGGCTCTCCGTAGCTAAGGTGGCTAAATCACGCATCACTGCTATTGCAGAGCCAAGCTGCCAGGAAACAGAATCAATTCCCAAGGTGATACATTCCCCCTCCCGCTTTATGCTGTTTACAGTGGGTGTGATATGGTCACATACCTACTTGTTCCAATGAGTGAAAAGGACCGTTTTTGTTACTTGTTATGTAGCCAGGTTGGACTGCGATATTATGATCTGTAAGTAGGAAGCAGGGTACCCTGCATATTCAGTGCAGCAAGTCCTTGAATTGTTGACTTCCTTGGTTTATACAAATTTCAGCACAATGTTATAAAGACATTCTTGCTTCTTGTAACATGTGAAGTGTAACAGTTGGCATGCCTCGGTGATCAGATCCTGAAGGTGACCAGAATTTTCAGACTCCTATGCATATACTATTTGCTTTAGGTGATCCCACAGGAAGAAATCAAATGGCCAATCAGGTGATCTGGTGAGCTAGGGAACGGGTCCTCCCCTTCCCATCCAATTATTAGGATATAAAGCATGAAAGTGGTTCTGGACAACTACTGATCTTTGAGTGGAGTTTCGTCCCGTTGAAACCACATTAATAATTAGTTGATCAGTGGCAAGTTCTCCAGCAACTGTGAGAGTTCATTTGGAAAAAAATGAAGGTAGCGTGCTCTATCAGATAGCCGCCAAAGAAATGTGGTCAGATTAGGTAGTCGCCCAATATCCTACACCAGACATTTACCTTCTATTGCACTTGAAATGCGTCCTGCTTTACCCAATGGGAATATGGTGCCGATTCATAGTGCCATTATTTTGAAATAGGACTCTTGACACAAAGTTGCATAATTGGTCAGACTGCATAATGCCCATTGATAAAATGTTACTCAAGCATAGAAATTACGTCCATGGAGCTGCTGGTGTAACTGCAGATGGTATGAGTGAAATGTGTTGATATGCAATATTTGCATAACAGATGACCAGCTGATGTTGGTCTGTCGTGCATGTGTCCGTGTCCGTGTGAAGATTATTCCAAACAGTATCCAAACCAGCCTCTTCGTTAAACTTTTTGTCAATACAGATCATATGGCATTACATTCCATTTATGATGTGATTTATGCCAGGAGATCCAAAAGATTATCTGGCGACCAGCGTTGTTGCTCAGTTAGCACTACCCGGAGGACACGTGTAGGGAAATTTCAGGTAAAACCTACGGACGTTGAGCAACGTTGTCCCCGCAATCAGAAGTATAGACTCTGAGTCTTAAGAATATCGGGAAGGCCATACATAGCGTCTATCTTCTCCATGACTACCGTGATATTGGTGGTAAGTCAATCAAAATGTTTGACACTTAAGGCAAAGAATGTAAACCTATACCGGTATATCAAGTTTCTCTCTTTGTAGTGTTATCTATGGATCGAATGCACGCAAAAACAATATGGCTGATACTTAGGGCATGACAGTAAGAAATATTTATGCCTAAAATAGGTGATAAACGATCATAAACTCTCTAGATAACACTAACACACACTAAACACTTAATGCTGCGTAAATACTTTTATTGTGATGTGATTGGAAACCATACGATAAATAATAATATGGCATTACCTATGAATTCAATCATATTATGGGTACATCTGTTATTTCAGGGAGCAGTAACTCGCATGTTTGCACAGTGGTCCTTAGGACTGGGCGAGAAATTTGTGCAGTCATTTTTCATTTGTTACTTCCATGCGTCATTTACATTTCTGACACACAGGCAGAATGGTGAGCAATATCGACCTTAAGGAGAAATTTAATGTAGGTTGGGTTTTATAAAACTAAATAATAAGGGGCAGGGGCGCACACCAGGTATATTTCAAAGTCGCTGATTTTTTTGTGCAGTGCTATACAGGTCTTTTAAACCAGTAACAGAGCCACTTATGCTACAAGAACAAATAGTTCTAAAATTAACTTAATTTTTACATTCACGGTGTGTCTGAATTTTGTAAGTTGAAATGAATGTCACCCTATGCATTTCTGTATTTTTCTGAAAAATCAGTAAATTCTCCATACTCCAAGAATATCTTCTTCCAATCCTAGATGCCCAAATGTACACTTTCTGTTCTTAATTATCTGGTCAGTGGCTGTCTAAGTAATGTGAATAGTGACTATAGGAACGCATTTATGAACCCGTGAATTCGTACATTTACATTGGCTGCTTGCACCTGATCAAGACCATGTTGTAGGGAAACATTCAATAATATCAAGATGGAATAACAATAATAATGTTATTTGTTTTACGTCCCACTACCTACTCTTTTACGGTTTTCGGAGACGCCAAGGTGCCGGAATTTAGTCCCACAGGAGTTCTTTTACGTGCCAATAAATCTACCGACACGAGGCTGACGTATTTGAGCACCTTCAAATACCACCTGACTGAGCCAGGATTGAACCTGCCAAGTTGGGGTCAGAAGGTCAGCACCTTAACCGTCTGAGCCACTCAGCCTGGCACATCAAGATGGCAGACAGACACAAGATACATTCAGATCAGTTTATATTTTAATAGTTGTGTGACTTTCGTATATTTTTTCTCACATCTTCCTGTTTGAAGGCTGCTTTCTTGCACAGCTGATTCAATTCCAAAATATTGTAATTAAATGTAAGTAATGCATATGTGCAATATTTATCACAGTGGTCCTGTGAAGTGAACAGCCTTTGTAATAATAAATCTGAGTTATTTAAGCCATTATGTATTAAGCAAAAAGGTAACATTCCTTTTTCACTTCATCTGGTCTTGAACCAGAATAGGATATGTTGAATTCAAAATATAATGCAAAATGAGTGTTGCAATCAAACAGGAAGATATGATTAAGTGTTATGGTATGAGAAGTTTCAAATGATAGTTCTGGAAAAATATAGAAAATATAGTACCATCATGTACGACACTATCTATCACCTCCTTAATGAACTTAAGAACTTAACGTTTACTGACTTACAATACAGTTTCATAAAACTTTCATTTATTTTTTAATATGCTTACCCTGAAGATTTGCATTGTAATTTGTACTACGGTAAGGAAGGGCATCAATTAAATGATTAATTTTAGTAAATATTTTGAAATAAAATAATATTTGGGAAACATGAAATGCCAAAATTGTACATATCAACTATTAGTCTATCACAGTGGATGCATCTCTGATATTTTGTTATCTAGTTAAGATAGAATGAAAATAGATAGCACATAAAATACAGTTTACGGTGCCTGCAGATGTCTTTTCAAGAATGTTTGAAATGCTCATTCCAAAGGTTTTAGTACTTCTTTAAGAGATTTCCAAGAAGTCAATACAGCAAAGAAAGTGCCATATCCATATTTCAAAGTATATGTTAATATAGTAAAACTTCTATAACTCAAATTTGTCATATCTACAAATAATTTTCTTTTTCTGACAGTATCTTATATACATCTTATTTGTTATATATTTCCTATAACTCTTAAGTTCTATTACTCAATTTTTTGATTTCTCGAATGATATTTCAAGCCCAGATGTAAAATATATTTCTGTAATTCAAAATTATGCAGAATATTACGCTTGTGCGTATCCCCTCATAAAACTACTTCCTGTAGTAGGAACTTGAAATTAAGTTGTCTCTTTATACAAGAAAAGGCGTTTTCCAAATTTTAATCAGAGTGTATTGTCTGACTAGTGGGGGCGGGAGGGGGGGGTAATTAGCTCAGTTGGCTTAATTACTGGCTTGCCACGGTCAATCCTGGGTCGAGATCGTCATCTCAAGAATCATGTAGCGTCAGGAAGGGCATCCGGTCTTAAATCCCTGGCTAAAACCATAATGAGCCTTGGTGGCTCCAGCAACCCCAGAAATAACTAGGACAAGCTGGGAAAAAAAAAATGTATTGTCTGACTAGTTGCATGCCATAACATTTTAATGGTACTACATTTTTTAACCTTGAGTAGCTGCATACCGTAGCAGCTTAAAATCCTACTTTAGGGTACTTCACAACCCTCAGCAAGCTGTTTGCAGTACAGAGTGACGGTGTAAGTTGGCAGTTCCTGACCTGCTGGATTACTCAAGCCCTGGGCACATATCGCTTTGTTCAAGGACAGTCATCGGTTGGTGAGGATGTGATTGGTGCTGTTAATCTGCTAGAGAAATTTGTGTTACAGAGAAAACAGCAAAAGAAATAATGGTCTTCTTTCTGAAGATATGAATTTTTAAGTATCCTAAAATGAGGATCCTCCTTACTAAGTTTTGAAGCACTGATTTTTAATATGATATTTAATAATATTAAAATGTTAGATGTAGAAAGAAGATAATGGCTTTGGTGACAAAAATTAGCAAGTAAATAATGGTACAGTTGAACCGAACCAAAGTAGCATGCACCTTTTTCTATACCTTGAATTTTCAATAACTCTTTGTATTTCCAGCCTCCCGAAGCACTTCAAGATATGAATTTTGACTTATTTTTTGAAGAGAGAACTAACTGAAAATCATTCATTTTTATTTTACCTGTTTGTCCCACTATTTTTATGTTTTTATAAAAATAATTTCATTGATGACAAATCCATTATTTGAGCACTCTATAGCTATTGCAATCATGCTGATGTTTTATTCCAAGCTTCTATCATAAGATGACTGTATTGACGTTAGTTAGACATACTGTGTATCCTCATGAATGGAATAACATATTTTTTCACTGAAAATATGAAAATACTATGCTGTACAGTAGCTACATTTATAGTGTTTTAGTGTTATAAGATGGCACGATAAAAATTATGAATACCTGAGCTATTCATACAGTTGTATTTGGTTGTTTTGAATGTAAATAATTCTGTAGTTAATAAAGCTTCCAAAGTATGAGCACACTTGTTTTACAAATTGGCATAGATTGGTTGAGTAGATTTACAGGACCGGTAGTTGATAAAAAAAAACAGAAAAACTGTAGAGATAGAAAATAACGTGTTTAAGATAATGAAATGTATGGCAGAAATATACAGAATTTATTGCAAAAATGATTTATTAGACATGGATAAATTCTTCATTACCATCTACCATACAGAAAGTTATACGATTTAAAGGTATACCAGAACATATTATATAGTCCATATCTCTCCTAATTTGGTAGTTTTACTCACAAGAGAATTGTTTTTCTGACTCCTTGGCTGAATGGTGAGCATTGAGGCCTTCGGTTCAGAGCATCGCAGGTTCGATTTGCAGCTGGGTCAAGGATTTTAATTGGGTTTGATTAATTTTTCTGGCTCGGGAACTGGGTATTTGTGTTTGTCCCAACACACTCTTCTTCATATTTGGACAAAACACCATACTGCCAACCACCATCTGACTTGTTGGCTGAATGGACAGCGTACTGGCCTTCAGTTCAGAGGGTCCCGGGTTCGATTCCCGGAAGGGTCGTAGATTTTAATCTTCATTGGTTAATTCCAATGGCTCGGGGGCTGGGTGTTTGTGCTGTCCCCAACATCCCTGCAGCTCACACACCACACATAACACTATCCTCCACCACAATAACACGCAGTTACCTACACATGGCAGATGCTGCCCACCCCCATCGGAGGGTCTGCCTTACAAGGGCTGCACTCAGCTAGAAATAGCCACACGAAATTATTATTATTACCAACCACCACCACCATCGCTACAACAAAAAAACATGTCAGGAAGAACATCCGGTCGTAAAGCAGGGCAAAATCCACCTGTGTGACACAGTTCACTCCCGCGACCCCACTAGTGTGGGAAAAGTAGTAGAAGAAAAAGAAGAAGACTCACAAGAGAACTGTTTGAGCTCGACCAGACAAGTTGCAATTAAACTTGGTAGATGATCAATTAATACATTATAAAAATAATAGTAATAGTCATTCTGTCCGGCCCTGCGGTGTAGGTGGCAACGCGTCCGCCTGTCATCCGGTGGCCCCGGGTTCGATTCCCAGCCGGGTCAGTTTTTTAAAAATTGTAATGATTAATATCCCTGACCTGGGGACTGGATGTTTGTGACATCCTTAATCTTCCTTTCCTCACACACAACATTCCACACTACCGCCATTCCAATTACATGCAGGTTCATACAATATGGTGCCAGTAGGGGCAAAAGATCCACATGGGTCGATGCCCCGAACAAATAGCATTTTTTAAAAAAAGTCATTCTGCTGTAAAATACTTTAAAATTAGTAATTTTTTGCTGCTGTTTTAAATGGAGTGTGGTTTATCGAAAGCATCAGTTATAATGAAACTGCACAACATCCATCCAAAACGTAGCTACATTGACTGTGTTTTCATTTGCAAGTATAAGATTGTCCTTTGTGCAAGGTTGACCTATATTTATACAGTTCAGCAAATGGGATTCTTGCATTACCCCTACAGGAATACAGGGTGTTTTCTCCTTCCGGGAGCATTCTCCATCACTAAATTGGTTTTGCACTTTCAAACTGCCTGTGCAGAATTTGTTCAAAATCTTCCACATAGGCAAAGGCAAATTATGTCCTGCTCGTAGCTCTTCCTTTTGTGAAATGATGGAAAACTGATTCTCGGCTCTTCATTTCTGAAGCTTGCTAGCTTGCCCACTTCCTTTTAAAGGCGTTTTTCTTTCCAGAAAGCTATGACGGGATCGAAGTCTAGGTCAGGCCGGTTGATGGTATGCAGTGGGTGCCTATGGTCCATCTCTTGCTTCTTCCTTTCTGCCTCTGCAGCAACTTAGCTTCTTATCTAGCGTGGTGCAGTACCACCCAGTGGGTACTGATGATAGAGAGGTGTAGGTTTGAGGCAGCCTGTAATGAGGTGTACCATTTGGTTGAGAACTGAGTCAGCCTGCTTTCCATGAACTGAGGCACCCCATTCAGGAGCGGGATACTTGGCTGTAGCAAAACAGAGTGCCAAGGCTGACATTCGGAGTACTGTTGTTTGTGCTCCCCATTTTCCCAGTAAGCTTTTGTATCACTTCAGTACACACCTGTCATTATTATACAGGTTGTCTACAGCATGACAAAATGAGCAATTCTCAACGGGAATCTGGTAATTTTATTTATGTTAATAAAAGGTTATATTGATAGCATGAATGTTTATATACAAATGACCAGTATTTCATACTACATATTTTAGCTTACATAACAATAAATAATACAGGGTTGATCATATTGATTTTAAAAATTTAAAATAATTTTTAAAAAATTTAAATTTAATTTAAAATTTAAAAATTTAATTAAAAAAGTTAAATATGTAAAATAATTTGATACCTCACACTGTTGTCATTTTATCAGGTGTTGAAGTTAGCGAATCAGATCGCTTCGTGGCCAGATTCAAATGGTCTTTACAAGGTGGTGTTGAAGACTAGCTTGAGAGCCATGCCGAGAAATTAGCATTAAACATGAACACACCACGGGTTTCAGCCAAGGTTACCGTAGCGTACTTGAATGGCACAATCCTCTCAGCTTGGAGGTCCGTGTTCAAAATCCCTCCCCTGGCAAAATTATTTTCTTCTATTGATGCTCTGGAGCCGGTCATAAGCCACGTGCAGATTTAGCAACACCGCTTAGCAAACTCCATTTTAATTCGCCCGTGAAGTGATCTGATTGGCTACCTTCAGCAGCCAATAAATTGATAAGGGCATGAGATATCAATTTTTTTCAAAGTACTCATCAGTATGATCAATCCTCTAATGAATATATATCCAGTTCACGTTGTTTCTGACCACCCTGTATTTTGACATATAGTATGTTCAGGAGATAAGTAGGCTATAAATATTTTTTTCTGATGGTTATTGGTAATAATGTCCTGTATCAAAAAATTTTAAAATGAAGTTAAAAATGTGATGTTTATAGCTCAGGTAGTATTGAATGATAAATGACTTGGGGCTTCACTGACATGCACTATAATATTTTGCAGTATGAAAACGTTCACTTCTTGTACATAGGACATTTTCATACAATGTACACATGCATACTACTAGAAATTGCAGTTCAGTGATATACTTAGAATTGCTTTTTACATGTTACGCATTGCATACTGCCTGAAGCATGGTACAGCAGGTGGTATAAGTTGAGGGGCAAATGAAGCTACTACCTACCTCACAAACATTGCACTTATCAGGATAATCTTTAATAACTTAGTAATTTGTTTGCTCTATGCCAGTGTTTCAGTAATAAATTTAACTTGTTTGGAATGTATTGTCTCTTCAGTGAAAAGGTATGGATAGGCCAGTGCAATACCATTTTGTGAAGCACTGATTGTCACATTTTCTGAATACAGTGCAGATTAATTTTAGTCTAGGATATATATTCTTATATGTCAACCTATATACCTCAAGATATATCAGGAAACAGGACTGAATGTTATCATAATGTATGGTACGTAATTGTTGCAGATGTTTTAGCCACAGAGAGCTGTGTGAGTGTATGATAATGTTAAATATTGTAAACTAAGATTGTTTCTGTTATTTCAGTGAATGTTTCCTATGGTCTGATGCTGTTCTGCTCTGTTATACTGGTGGGGGGGAGAATGGTTTATTAGACATTAAACTGTTAATGAAATTAGGTTGGTTAGTTAATTTCCAGTTATGTAAGAAAACATAAACTAAATTATTTCTTACATAATTTCTTTGCAGAAACACACTTTTCACACACCAAACAAAATAAGACTTTGCTTTCCTCACTGAAAATATTACTACAAAATTCATTTACATGTTTGTGTAACCAGTGTTGCCAACTCAGCGGATTTTCCGCCAAATTTGACGGATTTTAAAATGTAACAGCGGAAAAATTTTCCATTAAGCGGACAGCGGATTTTTTGACGGATTTTCGAACTTCTTTTAGCGATTTTCAGCGGTAACAATATCACCTTTCATCACCAGGAGAAAAATAATAATATAGAACTTAGTATGGCATAATAGTCTATTTATTCCTGTTGTATTGAACTTTGCTGCATACTATGACTTGTTTTCTAGACCAGCTCTGGCCCACAGCCTGTCAGTATTTGTTACAATCGTTACTGTACTCTTGATGAGCCGGGTAATGTCGTGTTTGATAACGTGTTTCTTTTGACATCAGGTTCTATTTGGTACATTAATATGTCAAAAGAAAAGGTTAAAAAGTAGTCAGATATTTCTTAAAGAGTGGTTAAATAATTAAACTTTAAAATACTAGTTGGTTGAGCTTCCCAGTGGTCTCAAATACGGACAGTGCGTCTATTGCAGTGGAATATAAATCCGAAATTGTTTGACATTAAATCTTTCTGCACTTATTGAAAGCAATGAAAACAGTAATGAAAGTGAAAATAACTTTCAAAATAGATTTGAAAATTTCTGTATGGTCTTTGCTGCTGTGAACTGCAAGCATATTCTTTGAAAAAGAATAGTCCCATGTGGCTTCATATGAAACCACAGGACCTCAACTCAGCACAACTGCTTCAGAGCATAGGCTTATAGTGCGCGGAGGAGAATATGATGAACACCTGTTCTGAAACTGGTGAGTGTTAAGTTAATCTCTTTTATTAAAACAGCTGGTATATGCTATTTTGCTTCAGTTCGAAATTTAGCGGAATTTAGCGGATTTTCATCTAAAATTTACGGAGAAAAGATTTATGGGTTGGCAACACTGTGCATAACAGTGCCGATTGAGATGTTTTTGTAGGTGGCATTCCTTAACTTAACTACAGCACCAATCATACACAACTTTCTGACACAATGCATGATCTGCTACTATCACATTGTAGACCTGCAGCTGTGAGCTAGCAGCTAGAGTTACCAAGCACATAACAACATACCAATACTCAATTGGACTGCATAATCACCGAAGAGGCTCGATGGGTTATCTCCTAAATTTAACTACACTGCATTATTTCACTACATATTGGGGCTCCCCCCTTTTACACTCACACCCTAGTTTTGCTTTTTAAAGCATTCAACTAAAATGACTTTTTTATTAGCTGATGAAAAGGGGAATTGTTGACTGATAAATGTCATTTAGGAGTAAAATATACACTTTAAACAGTGAGTTTTGGGTAAAATATGCTATTTAAATGAAAAACAATAAAATAAGGAAGTCAAATTGCTGTCGTGCAAAATAAGCATTTATAAGCACTATCAAACATGGTTAAAACTGCTTGTCAAGGTGTGTGTTATGAAGTATAACCTTTCTGCTTAGAAATCTGGGCTCTCATTATATGAATGTAAAATTGTTTATCAGCAATCAGGAACACAACACACGTATTAAGCCATTTTTTTCTGCAATCTAAGAGGTGTATTTTTGTTTGTACCTACCAAGCTATTGTTAATGTGTTCCTTATCATTTTAAAATATATGGCAGTTAATGAACTTTATCATGTATGCAACAGAGTTAAATTATTTTCTTTATGAAATGTCTGTTAGAAATGTTGCTTTGGTAATATTATTTTACAGTGTGTCTGTAGACTGAAGGTACTTAACACATTCTGGTATAATCTCATGACTAGAAGAAAATCATTTAGTGTGTGCTTATTTTTACAAACCTAGTTGTGGAATATGTAACATGTTTTGTTTTCTTTCAATCCACAATAAAACATTTTGGTTTGACTCCAACTTGGCTGCAGTTCAAATCTCGGCCAGTAAGATTTTTGAAGTGAAAAGTCATGTCCCTATGGTTTGGATTCCATATAAAACTATGGTCAGTAAGTTTATATTAAACAATATAAACATTTCTATCACTTAATCAAAAATCTATTTAGATAATTCTGAACATGGCTATCTTAAAAATGAATCCCCAAATTGCAAAAGCAAATTTTCCATTTAATGTAGAACATCACAATTTTTTTACATCTTTCTTTTTATTTATTAAAGAGAGAAATGACTTAGTAAATTAACAGCCCAAATGAAATGACGAATCATTGAGTAAGTTTCATCATCACTGAACTAAACATACTGTACTATATTCCAGAATCCCCCTTAATTTGGTTTCAAAGTCTTATAGAATCATTTTGAAACAGGTATATATTATGATAATTTTCTGGATTTACATCCAATTTGTAAAGATATTAAACTTGAAATGTTATATTTCCTGGATTTTTGCTTTTATTAGTGTGTAAAGCTTAATAATCTGTAGGTTGATGAGTTCATTGTTCTCTTGTGTAGGCACATTAATGTTTTGCCTGTTTTTACTTTTTTTAAATACTTCCAGGATAAAATTAAACCATTTCCCAATACTTCCAAGAATACTATTGACATACTATTTTGAATTCAGCTTAGATATAAACTATACAAACTAGCAATATATTTTCTCTTTTTTTTTTTATTCAACAAAATTTGTCTTGTTCTACAAAATGGTGTATCATATTTTTTGTAAGCATTGACATATTTTTGTTCATATTGTATTATCTGTAATAGTGCCTATAGGTTTGAAAGTTGTATATGATCAGCTTTCTCAGTGAATAAAAGTGAACACATTGATGTTTGTAAGATACTGTATATATGTCTGTCTGAAGAATAGTTATTTTATTGACTCTGTAATTACTGGTAAATGAATGTAAGGAAATAGCGACAGAGTGAATTCAGAGTATTAGTAAGTTAAGTAGAGCATGTCTCAGTGAATAGAGAATTTAATGTAATTATATGGTTGAACAATAAACCAGCAATAGAAATATAAAGGGAATGTTGTTTTATTCTCTTTTCAGCATTTCTCATTCTTAAATATTTTACACTAGTTATAAGGCTATGTAAGTGCAGTATTCTCAGTGAATGGCCTTTTAGTCTCCTTCAGTCATTCTCATTTCCAGATTGCATCTGAGTAGAATACTCCACCTAAGTCAGCCATTTCATTCTGTCAGTTCACCAGATATTTTACTGTTGTTGACACTCCTTGCTTCAATAACTTCTGCTACTGAGGCCTTCCATCTCATTTGAGGTTACTCTCTGGCCTTCTTTCTATCCAGTGTTTCCAGGAGAATTTCCTTCCAGGTTTTCTTCTCTGACATTCTCATCATGTGTCCAAACCACTTTAGCTCGATTATATCAATCTTGATAAAAAATATAGCTTTCACAACGGCTTGTTTGAAGTTTAATCCAATCTTGAAAGCAAAATGTTCAATGTAGAAAGGCGCACGGTGAGGGAGTAGTGCACTCTACAGATGTGCTTGGCAGTTGTGCAGATCTGCAGCTAAGATAGCAGGACCACCATAGCTTGATTGGTAGATGAAAACTGAAGGCTGTAGGTTTGGATCCCACAGATGTCTGGTTGGCTACCGTTTTCCTCTCGCTCTTTCCTAGTGTTTTTCCCCGTCAAATGTGGTCTGCTATTTGACTACTTTTTTGCCATTTTGCCCTGTCTAGGATGTCTCAAGGGTTGAGGCAAACAGCATGCATATCTTCCATAATGTTGTCAATCCAACACTTCGGCAGTCTCCCTTGTCACCTTGGTCAAGCTGGACGGCCGTTTTAATAACTGAACTGTCGTTGCTTCACATGATATGGGATCACAACCAAGTCTACGTCGCATATCTTCATTCCTGACATGGTCCAAGAGAGTCAGCCCCAGTGACCATCTCAGCATCCTCGTCTCCATGGCATAGAGAATCTGTGCATGTTTCCTTGCCAAAGGGCAACATTCTACTCAATAGAGAGCAACTGGTCTTATCACTGTCCTGTACATTTTAGCCTTCAGGTATTTGGGTATCTTTTTATCGCAAAGGACACCAGCTACTTGTCTCCACTTGGATCATGCTGTACTGACCCTCAACTGTGTGTCAGAGGTTGCATCATTATCTGATGTGACCAGAGATCCAAGATATTTAAAATGGTTGACTTTTTGTTACGATTGGTCATGGATGGTAACGGTGCCCTTGGTTTGGAGGTGGTGGTGGTGGTGATTATTGTACAACTAGGCAACCATCTTCTATATAACACTAATCAGAGGGAAAAATGGAAGATATCGGCCAAAGGAAGACAAGGACCACAAAGGGTGTGAAAATGAAAGACTCCCTAGCCCATCGCAAACCTAATAGCGTCGGGGTCGGAAAGTAACAAGAGTTGACCAAGAGAGGTCGGATAGGATAGATGAAAGTGAGGAGCCTGGCACAAGAAAGTGGAAGCAATGCCAGGACTCGGCTGAGGTCCCCGTGCTTGCCAACCCATGCTCCAAAGTTCAGAGCCCCTGAGGCCCCTTTTAGTCGCCTCTTACGACAGGCAGGGGATACCGTGGGTGTTGGTTTTGAGGGCCACACCAGATATTCTGACTTTTTTATGTTGAGTTGAATCCTATTCTTATCCAGCCTCTATGTCTGCTTTTTCACCTGGTGCTGAAGTGCAAGGCTGAACTCTTGTGAAATGACCACAACATCCTCATATAGGAATGTCCAGGGATGGGGACACTGAATGTCAGCTGTTGCCATGATCATACAAAGGTTGAAAAATAGAGGGCGAGAAGGATGAGCCATGATGGACACTGACAGTGATGTTAAAAGGCGATGAGAGTCCAGCCGGACATTGAATCATGCTTGTGGCATTATGGCACATGCTTCATATACTGTACCTCTGGAATTACATGACTTTTTTTGCTCTGTACTTAAAATCTCTTTGCTATACGTGGGTTAAGCCCAGTTTTGAGGCCAGATTCCTTTGTTGATGCCAACCCCATATGGAGGGATGTATTCACTATTGCGTGTCTCTGTTGTGGTTTGTAGTGTGTGTGAATGAAGATGTGTATTGGCATGAGCACAAACACCCAGCCCCTGAGCTAGAGGAATTATCAGTTGTGGTTAAAATCCCTGACCTGACTAGGAATCAAACCTGGGGCCCTCTGAACTGAAGGCTGCTCCACTGATCATTCGTCCAAGGAGCTGGCCAGACACTTCCTACCTTTGGGTTATGATGTTATATTCTTCACTGTTGTACTTACTAACAATATGAAGCATAACTGGTTATAGAGTCATTCAAAAAATTGTAGATATATGAAACATTTATAAATAAATGTGCAATTTAAATATTTTAATATTTTAATTTTTTTTTTTTTTTTTAACTCATTGAGTAACAGCTCATTAGGGTCTTGACCTGCAGATACTGGAGTGCCACATGGTCACCATGACAGCATCCTCAACACTTCTGTTTGGCTTTCTTGATCAGGTCTGGAGCTTCTCCTCCTCAGCTGATTTCATGCAGCTCAGAACTCTGTTCCACCCCTCAGTCCAAAATTAAAATCCCTGGACGGGCAGAGAATTGATCCCAGAGCCTCTGGGTAAGAAGCAGACATGCTGCACCTACACCACGGGGCTGATAAGAAGAAGAAGAAAAGTAAAATGAGGAACTGGGTTCACAGGATAAAGGATCTTCCAGAAAGAGTGAGAAGATGACCTGATGCAAAGTAGTCCAAGGAGTAAAGAACGCCATTCTCCACCATGATGGAGTACTGGAAATCTAGAAAGGCTCACATGTGTTAACCATGATCCTGAGTGACTGAAATTTTATTTTTGGGGGAGGGAACTCTATCATCATCATCATCATCATCATCGAAATGAAATTCCTTCCATCTTTCAAAACTGTGATCACCTCTAACATGAAAGAGCATCTGACCGATCTTGAAATCTGGAAGCGACAGCTTATCATCTAAAATACATAAGACAGCTGTTGCCTTCTGTTTGTCCAACCCTTGTCTCGTTTTCCTACGGGGTTGGGTATGAGGTCAGATGAATCTGTCGTGGCGGTTTTTTATGACCAGATGCCCTTCCTGACATCAACCTCATCATAGGAAGTAATGAGATGAAATGAATCACGTGATATATGATAGTAGAGAGAGGGTGAAACCCGGTGCCAGCACATAGCCTACTCCTGTCAAATAGCACTAAGGGGTCTGCTCAAGGCTTAACGTTTCCATCCAACAGACGAATCACCATCAACAGCGTCATATGCCTTCACTCCATATGAGCACTGCGGAGAGGTTTGGAATTTAATCCAGGCTTTTGGCACGCAATCTAGTGATTAGAAATTGTATACCACCACCTTCTGATAAATAATAATACTCATCATCGTATGTCCTTGATTACCAAGAACAGACATTTTAATTTGACGCCAACTAGGCCGCCTGCGTGTCAAATTTGAGGTTCTGTTCTACTTTATCAGAATGCAGAGTATACTTATCTCTATTGACATTCCACTTTTTGATATACTGGGTCTCTTGTCCACCAATATAGAATCAGTCAGTTTTGTTTTAATGTCTCCAAATATCAGATTTTTTCACCTCTACCACACAAATTAAATGGTTTGTATTGTATCTGTGGAGACCTATAGATTTTATTTTAACTCCAGATTGTCAGTATCACTTCTCAGTTGTAAAAAATGAAAACCTACAGCCTGTTTTCCAGTTATTGACTGGGTCAGGAATGGAATGAATTGTGCTGGCTGCCGAGGCTTGTCACACTCCTCTGTGGCAATGATTAATGACTGAAATGGAATGTTATTGGAGAGTGTTGCTGGAATGAAAGATGACAGGGAAAACCGGAGTACCCGGAGAAAAACCTGTCCCGCCTCTGCTTTGTCCAGCACAAATCTCATATGGAGTGACCGGGATTTGAAACACTGTATCCAGCGGTGAGAGGCCGACGCACTGCCATCTGAGCCATGGAAGCTCTACTCATACTATTATAATGAAAATCCACAGCCTGTTTCCAGTCATTACCGGGCGAGTTGGCCGTGCGCATAGAGGCGAGCGGCTGTGAGCTTGCATCCGGGAGATAGTAGGTTCGAATCCCACTATCGGCAGCCCTGAAGATGGTTTTCTGTGGTTTCCCATTTTCACACCAGGCAACTGCTGGGGCTGTACCTTAATTAAGGCCACGGCCGCTTCCTTCCAACTCCTAGGCCTTTCCTATCCCATCGTCGCCATAAGACCTATCTGTGTCGGTGCGACGTAAAGCCCCTAGCAAAAAAAAAAAATTTCCAGTCATTCAACGGGTCGGGAAAGGAATGAACGAAGCCCCCATTTTGTAGCAAGGATAGGAATTGTGCCGGCTGCCGAGGCCTGTCACACACCTCTGGGGCAATCATTAATGACCGACAGATGAAATGGAATGATATTGGAGAGTGTTGCTGGAATGAAAGATGACAGGGAAAACCAGAGTACCCAGAGAAAAACCTGTCCCGCCTCCGCTTTGTCCAGCACAAATCTCACATGGAGTGACCAGGATTAGAATCACAGTATCCAGCAGTGAGAGGCCGGCCCGCTGCCGCCTGAGCCACGGAGGCTTCATCAGTATCACTTCATCATCATCATCATCATCATCATCATCATCCTTTCATGTATTAGTCCTACAGAAGAACTGTTGCGGTCTATACAAAAGATTTGCATTTTCACACCATCTCTTCCAGGGGCGTCCCAAAGATCTCTTCACTTCTCAGTTGTAAAAGTCTTACAAAATTTCTTCATATTGTTGTTCTCTTCTTCTGAAGGTTAAATCGTGTACAAAAGAGGCACCCCAATTTCAACAGACCTTTTTTTCCATTCATCTTGCAAAGTGTAACTTGGCATGTAGAAGAGATATTTCTTCTTTATTTATAGTGTTGAAGTATGGACTATGATATATTTTCTTACAAGGAAGGTAACAGCTACGTTATAGGAAATCACTGTTGAGAATTAACACTTATAACAATCATAGAGGTTAGATTTTAACAAAAAGTGGAAAAATCTCCAGTTTTTGGTGACCACACAAGTGCCTATAACATCCACAGTCTGGAGAGAGGGACTGACTTATAAATTATTGATCACCATACCATGTCAGACCATTGCAAGATAAATAAAGTCTTTCCATATAGTTATTGGCAACTGGATAAATTTCCAGTAGAAACTGAACAGTGTACTCTTTAGGGTTCAGTTTTAGCACCAGAACTCTTCAAAATAATATACATATCAAAAATGCCATAAAGTGAGTCAAGAAACTTTGGCCATGCTAAATGCTCGATGTCCTCCTATCCTCTTTGCATAATCACTTGAGGTAAAACAGTATAATATCAACATGTGGCTACAGATATGGAATGATGCTGTTCCCAAAGCATTTTCAGGTATGTTCTCTGCTAAGATAGCACCTAACATCAAACTACAATGATATGTATGAATAACACTCAATAGGATTACCACTGGACATGGAATCTGCATGGGCAACTCCAGCACCAAGATCCAGACCGTACAGTGCATTGTGATAAACCACAAGCTGAGGGTCTATCAGGGGAATTCTAGCAACTTCTATGTTGCCACACGAACAGCACTTTAATGTATAGATGGACTGGGCATTAAAATCTAGTGTTTTATTTCTGACTGATTTGTTGGTTTAAAATGTGAACGTATGAAAATAAGTTTAGTGTTATATTGTATCTCAGCCATACGGTAAGTAAGAAAAGATCTTGCCCCCCCCCCCCTGCAATTTCCCTCACCCCAAACTAAAAGTTCTCATCAGCAGTGTGCAAACTACTACAAAATATTATATGTTCTGCAACCTCCTTTGTCTGTGTGTGTTACCTCACATGTTCCTTCTAATTGTTATACTGTATATTACAAAAACAATAAACAAATTTGTGCTTTATCAGCTCATTAGGGTCTTGGCCTGCTAAGACAGCTGCTACCCAGCTGGATTATCTGCAGATACTAGAGTGTCATATGGTCTGCTGTATCTCATATCAGACAACTTCTTATTTGATCTCATGAGGCTGAGTGAAGCTCATTTCAACCCTCAGCCTAGAATTAAAATTCCTGTATTGGCTGGGAATGCAATCTGGCGCCTCCAGGTAGGAGGCAGGCATGCTAACCCTACACTACTACACTATCATTATATCATATATTTTTAGATGGCCGGGCCACCATAGCTCAATTGGTAGAGCAACCGACGCGAAATCGGGAGGTTGTGGGTTCGGATCCCACTGGTGTCTGGTTGGCCATTTTTATTCTGTACTTAACATCTCTTCAAGATGTACTAAATGTACGTAACACGACCTAATAGGTTGAAAGTCGGTTTCGAAAAGTTTTTTTTTGCTTACTAAGAGTTTGGCCAAGTATAGACCACTTAGAACCTAAGTTCTTTCTTTCCTTCTTTCTTTCTTTCTTTCTTTCTTTCTTTCTTTCTTTCTTTCTTCCTTCCCAAAACTTCCTGCTGTTCGTGTGGCAACATAGAAGTTGCTAGAATTCCCTTGATAGACCCTCACACCTTCCTCTGTTCCCCTGACATCACTTTCTTAAGTCAACATTGAACTTGTAAAATCAAAAAAATCTTCAAAAATGCTGTTGCCGGAATTCCTCCCTGTTAGTTATGATATCATCTGTGATCTTCAGTCTTTGTAGGTCCCATCTTATCTCTTCCAGCCAGCCTGTGGTGTTTTTTAATTTTTTTAATTTTGAGATAAAATTAAAAATCCTCTTAGTTATTAGGCTATTATTGTTCATTCTGTGAAGGTGTCCATAAAATTGAGTACCTCAGTGGGAAAATGGCAGATCCCAACTCAATAAACTTATGTGATGTTTGTAGTGAAAGTTACTGTAAATTTATTAAAGATGTAGAGCACATACATATAGTATGCGAACCTTTTCTTGAGCCCTAGTTCCCATTCAGCACTATGGAGCTCAGGTCTCAAGAAAAGGTTTGCGTACTATACACCACTCATACTCTGTTCTATCATCAATAAATACAGTATTTTCACTCTAAATTGTGCCATTTCCAATCTTAAGTTTCTTGTAAAAATCATGGTAAACAGGAGGAATAAGAGGCAAAAGTTTCAATTGGTCATTGTTCTTAAGCAGCTTGATGAAGTGGCCAATCGGGTACCTGGAATGGCATATGTTCACAGGGCTGCTGTGCTGGCATACTGACATGGGCATTCTTCTTCAGGAGATCAAGTTCACCCCACTCTTCTTTAGCACTTGCTTGTGCTACCCTTTATTTCTAAAAATTTTTCATTCATTCTTTACCCACTCTTAGGGCTTTAGTGATCGCTTTTTTGCTTTACGTGCAACCAACTTCATTTTACTCAACTTCAACAGCATTTGCGACTCCACTCATTACGGACTCAATGCTCAGATTGGCTGAGATATGCCGCTCTTCCACTCGGATAGGGTATGGCAAGCGGTCGTGCAGATTTAAACGCTGAAGATTACAATAAAGGGCACATCCCACTTTGATTACAGGTTTCTCGGCTTGTTATTAGATGGCAGAACAGTACACTTCTTGTAAGAAACCCAGTTAGATGATGTGTTATCATATGCCATTTTTCTGCTAAGGTACTCAATTGTACTCTTGTTTTCTTTTTTTTAAATTATTTGTAATTTTCTCTATATTTTGGTAGGTGTCTTCATCTTTCCTCTCCATCCAAATAGTGTCTTTATTCTTTTGGGATTCCAAAATTTTTCTTTCTTTCTTCTCCAGTTCTGCTTCTTCACCCCTTTTGTTCAATGTCACGTACTGATCCATATATTATCTCTGGTTTAATTACAGTTCCATAGTACTTGATTTTTGCCTGGAATGATACTGACCATTTGTTCGATAAATTTATTTACCACGAACAGGATAAATCGCTATTACAAGTGCAATTAATGGTTTTATATGAGTTGGTAAGTCATTTCCATCTTCTTCAATCTCTCTTTGCAGGTTGTGCTATTGATTATAAAATTATATGGTAGCATCATTTACTATTAGGTCTGCTCATTTTGTCATTTTTGAAAAAAGTCCTCCTGTTTGGCCAGTTTTTGTTGTATAAGAAGTATATAGGTGCTCAAAATATCTGTATGAAACGAGCTCGTAGTGCGACAGTCCTCTTCTTCTTCCTCTTCTTTCTCTTCTTCATCTTCTTCCTCTTTGCTTTCTTCTCCTCCTCCTCCTCCTCATGGTCCTTCTTCTTCTTCTTCTTCTTCTTCTTCTTCTTCTTCTTCTTATTATTATTATTATTATTATTATTATTATTATTATTATTATTATTATTATTATTATTATTATTTCAGTAGTGTAAGAGAGTACTGAGCTGTGGTTTCCTGCATAGTTATCTTTATCCCAATTCCCATTTTGTAATGTTTTTCACCAACAGTAAACACACGAAAACTGTAACATTCGTCAATGTGATATATTTCTGGAGTTGAACAAATGAATTGTAAATACTAGTAGGTTTATCTAGATTATTATTATTATTATTATTATTATTATTATTATTATTATTATTATTATTATTATTATTATTATTATTATTATTGTTGTTGTTGTTGTTGTTGTTGTTGTTGTTGTTGTTGTTGTCATTCATTGTATGTTGTA
This sequence comes from Anabrus simplex, assembly GCF_040414725.1. NCBI lineage: Eukaryota > Metazoa > Arthropoda > Insecta > Orthoptera > Tettigoniidae > Anabrus > Anabrus simplex. Next base: position 671,973,729 of record NC_090265.1, read on the forward strand.
TGTTAATTTCTTCGTAGGAAGCAAAATGTTAATTTATATTGTGTATTATAGTAGATATTTTTATGTGCAGTAGGATAACATAGTACCATAGTAATTTGTTGCAGTCTCTTTTTTTATTTATTCAGTATTTTATATATTTTTTAGCCCGCCTGGTGGCCATGATCGTTAAGGCGCTGAAGTCTAAAAACGGTCTAACATCGAGGTTAGCCGGTTCGAGTCCCGTTGGTCGAAAAAATTTTCACCATCAGAATGTTGGCCGGCAGGGTAGGGGAGGTGGTGGTATACAATTTCTAATCACTAGATTGCGTGCCAAAAGCCTGGATTAAATTCCAAACCTCTCTGCAGTGCTCATATGGAGTGAGGGCATATGACGCTGTTGATGGTGATTCGTCCGTCGGATGGGGACGTTAAGCCTTGAGCAGACCCCCTGGTGCTATTCGACAGGAGTAGGCTATGTGCCGGCACCGGGTTTCACCCTCTCCCTACTATCATATATCACGTCATTCATTTCATCTCTCATTAACTCCTCTGATGAGGTTGACGTCAGGAAGGGCATCCGGTCATAAAAAACCGCCACGACAAATTCATCTCACCTCATACCCGACCCCGTAGGGAAACGGGACAAGGGTTGGACAAACAACAGTATTTTATATATTTTTTATGTTATTTATGTATTTCACTGGTTAAGTGTAAGACAGGGACACGTGTCCCTAACTTTGCCAGTTAAAATAAACCATATCTATCTATCTATCTATCTATCTATCTATCTATCTATCTATCTATCTATCTATCTATCTATCTATCTATCTATCTTATACAGTTGATATCTTAGTCAGTGCTTGTGAAATTTGTGGTGGACATTTCCTTAACAAGAAAAAATTCTCCTGGATTCCTATTTTCAGGTATTATTTTCATTCCAGAAATACTGTATAATCATTAATTTCTCATTACTAAGGAGGAAAGTGACAGGCTTTTCCAGACAGCACTTCTGAATGGAAAGTAATACTGGATGAAACTGTAGCTTCTCATCTAGCACTTGGATAGAATTAATTGAAGTATGTTAGAGTTCATAGATTTTGTGAAGAATGATTGTACCTTCAAGCATTCACTTTCAGTAGACTGCTGATAACTGAGTTAGAGAAGCTTGACATCCAGGTACTTAGTCTTCAATCTGCAGGCCTCTACTGATGAACTACGCTTCTCTTAGACCTCTATTTAATGATATCACTTCATGCCAATTGTCGCTGAGTGAGTGGCTGCACAGTTTGGGTCACATAGCTGTCAGCTTGCATTTGGGAGGTAATGGGTTTGAATCTCACTGACGTCAGTCCTGAAGATGGTTTTCCGTGGTTTCCTATTTTCACGCTACGCAAATGCTGGGGCTGTAACTAAATTAAGGACATGACCACTTCCTTCCCACTCCTAGCCTGTTTCTACCCTATTGCCGCCATAAGACCTACCAGTGCTGGTGCGGCGTAAAGCAAATTCTAATTAAAAGCAAGAAGAAAAATACCAATTCTAATGCAAACTCGTGTCCTCATCCCGAGGTGGTGCAGCTCTCTTCAAGCACACCCCCATTAGAGGTGAGCTGTATGTACCATTTTAACCACATACCAGCCCTCCTGACATTCTTAAATTTCTGACAGTACGGGGAATTGAACCTGGGCCCCCAAGGACAGCAGCTAATTACACTAACCATTATGCTATGGAGGCAAACGCCAATTCTAATAATAATAATAATAATAATACACTGACCGACAGAGCAAATGCAACACCAAGAAGGAGTGGTTCGAAAGGGATGAAAGGTGGGGAAAAAACAGAGACGGCACGGACGAATAATTGATGTTTATTTCAAACCGATATGCAGGTTACACAATGCGCACGGCATCGACTCAGTAGGATGTAGGACCACCGCGAGCGGCGATGCACGCAGAAACACGTCGAGGTACAGAGTCAATAAGAGTGCGGATGGTGTCCTGAGGGATGGTTCTCCATTCTCTGTCAACCATTTGCCTCAGTTGGTCGTCCGTACGAGGCTGGGGCAGAGTTTGCAAACGGCGTCCAATGAGATCCCACACGTGTTCGATTGGTGAGAGATCCGGAGAGTACGCTGGCCACGGAAGCATCTGTACACCTCGTAGAGCCTGTTGGGAGATGCGAGCAGTGTGTGGGCGGGCATTATCCTGCTGAAACAGAGCATTGGGCAGCCCCTGAAGGTACGGGAGTGCCACCGGCCGCAGCACATGCTGCACGTAGCGGTGGGCATTTAACGTGCCTTGAATACGCACTAGAGGTGACGTGGAATCATACGCAATAGCGCCCCAAACCATGATGCCGCGTTGTCTAGCGGTAGGGCGCTCCACAGTTACTGCCGGATTTGACCTTTCTCCACGCCGACGCCACACTCGTCTGCGGTGACTATCACTGACAGAACAGAAGCGTGACTCATCGGAGAACACGACGTTCTGCCATTCCCTCATCCAAGTCGCTCTAGCCCGGCACCATGCCAGGCGTGCACGTCTATGCTGTGGAGTCAATGGTAGTCTTCTGAGCGGACGCCGGGAGTGCAGGCCTCCTTCAACCAATCGACGGGAAATTGTTCTGGTCGATATTGGAACAGCCAGGGTGTCTTGCACATGCTGAAGAATGGCGGTTGACGTGGCGTGCGGGGCTGCCATCGCTTGGCGGCGGATGCGCCGATCCTCGCGTGCTGACGTCACTCGGGCTGTGCCTGGACCCCTCGCACGTGCCACATGTCCCTGCACCAACCATCTTCGCCACAGGCGCTGCACCGTGGACACATCCCTATGGGTATCGGCTGCGATTTGACGAAGCGACCAACCTGCCCTTCTCAGCCCGAACACCATACCCCTCGTAAAGTCGTCTGTCTGCTGGAAATGCCTCCGTTGACGGCGGCCTGGCATTCTTAGCTATACACGTGTCCTGTGGCACACGACAACATGTTCTACAATGACTGTCGGCTGAGATATCACGGTACGAAGTGGGCCATTCGCCAACGCCGTGTCCCATTTATCGTTCGCTACGTGCGCAGCACAGCGGCGCATTTCACATCATGAGCATACCTCAGTGACGTCAGTCTACCCTGCAATTGGCATAAAGTTCTGACCACTCCTTTTTGGTGTTGCATTTGCTCTGTCAGTCAGTCAGTGTAATAATATTTAATTTACGTCCCACAAACTACTTTTATGGTTTTCGGAGATGCCAATGCACCAGAATTTTGTCCCGGAGAAGTTCTTTTGTGTGCCAGTAAATCTGTCGACACGAGGCTCACGTATTTGAGCAGCTTCAAATACCACCGGACTGAGCCAGGATCGAACCTGCCAAGTTGGGGTCAGAAGGTCAGCGCCTCAACCGTCTGAGCCACTCAGCCCGACAATATCAATTCTCACGTATGGTTTAGAGGCATGTACTCTACTAAACAATGACTACAGCAGAATTCAGACAACAGAAATGACATTCATAAGAACTGTGAATCAAACTATTCAAGCAGACAAAATCAGGAATGAAGTAAATAGGAAGGTCATATTGAGGTCCTTATTACCAGTGTAACAAAGAAGCACAGACTTCAGTGGTATGGACACATTATGAGAATGAACAATGCTGGATAGAGAGTAAAATCAGATGTGGAGGAGAGAGATCTCAGATTGGAAGATCTCATAAATAGAAGATGGAGGGTGCTTGTTCACCACACCTGGGAAACTGGAGTTGGAAAATGATGATGATGATGTAATCATGACCTAAATATTTCATCTCATGTTATAAATGACATTAAAACTGGATGGATTTCTTGTAATACCATATTTACTCACGTATATCTCACACTTTTTTTCTAAACATTCAAGCTTAAAAATCGGGGTGCAAGGTTTAAGCAGGAAGTTAGTAAATTCAACTTGATTTTAATTAAAATATTTTTTTTAAGTAATAAAGCCTCACAATTTTGCTTAACAGTTTGCATTTTATTTGAAAAATGAAATGAAAACCTATGACCTGTTTTCCAGTCAATGACCAGGTCAGGAATGGAATAATGAAGCCCCCATCTTGCGGCGAGGATAGGAATAGTGCCGGCTGCCGAAGCCTGTCACACTCCTCTGGGGCAATGATTAATGACTGACAGATGAAATGAAATGATAGTGGAGAGTGTTGCTGGAATGAAAGATAACAGGGAAAACCAGAGTACCTGGAGAAAAACCTGTCCCGCCTCCATTTTGTCCAGCACAAATCTCACATGGAGTGACCGGGATTTGAACCACGGAACCCAGCGGTGAGAGGCCGATGCTCTGCCATCTACACCATGGAGGCTAATTTGCATTTTATTATCTTCTGTAAAATATTATTGAATATCAACAAAATTATGAAAGTTTGTAGGAGTTCATCTGTAGCCAGATATGCTCCTCTACTGTTTCTGCATTATATTGCACAGAAAAGAAGGAAAATATTAGACTTACTAGCAGCACTCAACATACAATTCACATATTTTTTACTTATGGGTATACCTGAAACTGTTTACTGAGTATTAATGGAGTTCTTTCGACCCCTGGAATGCTTTTCCTGATTTGGTGGTGTTTTCAAGAACAACTTTATGTTTTCAACAGTGGCATATATTGAACTCTGTCTCATTAAATGATTGACCTATGACACGATTACCATGTTCCTCAAAACATTTAATCACTCAAAATTTAAAATTTGCTGTAAAACTCGAACGTTTCTCTATAACTCACTTATCAGCAGACTCATGTTGGAAAGCAAATTATGGTATCATAATAAACTGGACTCAGTCTTATACCTTATGTCTTGCACATACTGAATACTGGTATACTGAAATTGCAGCCAGTTCAACAGTGTTACATTCCATCTAGCTCATTAGGCCAGGGTACACCCTAGGATTAGATCCTACCTTCCTTTCACTAAACAAGGGGAGAGAGCTGCTGTGACAGTTGCAGAAGACAGTTTGACCTTCAGCTGACAGCAGGCATGCTTGCTGCAAAGTGTTCCTTGTTATATTTATACTAATGTGAGATATAAACATTGTTTTTCTCCCTCAATTCCATACAAAAAATTAGGGTGCCTGATACACGCAATGCTGAGATGTATGCAAGTAAATGACAAATATATTCAAACTTCTGTGATTCGAACATCTATCATTTCCTAATGGAATCTTGTGTCTGACTCGTTGGCTGAACGGTCAGCGTACTGGCCTTCGGTTCAGAGGGTCCCGGGTTCGATTCCCGGCCGGGTCAGGGATTTTAACCTTCATTGGTTAATTCCAGTGGCCCGGGGTCTGGGTGTTCGTGCTGTCCCCAACATCCCTGCAACTCACACACCACACATAACACTATCCTCCACCACAAGAACACACAGTTACCTACACATGGCAGATGCCGCCCAACCTCATCGGAGGGTCTGCCTTACAAGGGCTGCACCCAGCTAGAAATAGCCACACGAAGTTATTATAATGGAATCTTGTACATTTTTCATGTCATATATATTCTATAACTCAAAGTTCTAATATTTCAGTATCTAGGTATTAAAAAAATTCTGCATTTCACTTATGCATACTCAATTATCCTCATATAAAGCAGTTCCTCTTTTAGGAACCTGAACATAAGTTTTCTCCTTATTCAAGACTAAGCATTCTCTATATTTTAGTCAGAATATATTGGTAGACTAGCTGCATGCCACAACATCTGATTGCACTTTGCAACCCTACTTTAGGCTATTATGCAGCCCTCACCAAGTTGTTGACAGTATTGGGTGATTTGTAAATTGGGAGTTCCTGATCTGCTTAGAGTAGTAGCATAAGTGCGATGGAAGAAGTGTGTGTTGAAAACTGCTTTTGAAAACACAGACTTTTTTTTTTTTTGCTAGTGGCTTTACGTTGCACCGACACAGATAGGTCTTATGGCAATGGTGGGATAGGAAAGACCAAGGAATTGAAAGGAAGCGGCCATGGCCTTAATTAAGGGACAGGCCCAGTATTTGCCTGGTGTGAAAATGGGAAACCATGGAAAACCATCTTCAGGGCTGCCGACAGTGGGATTCTAACCCACTATCTCCCAGATGCAAGCTCACAGCTGCACGCCTCTAACCACACGGCCAACTCGCCCAGTCCACAGACTTTTAATACCAAATCTAACAATATTAAAACTGTAGATGTGGAAAATAAATAGTAGCATTGGTGACAAAAAATTAGGAAGTAAAGAATAGTACAGCTGGACCTTTTGTTTTTGGAGAGGAAGTATTTTGTACGTTTTACTGTCTCAAATTTTTTATAACTGGAAGTATTTTGGGCTTCCTTAAACACTTCAAAATATCGAAGTTCAACTGTATATAAATTACTAAATCTAGGAATCCAAGAGGGATAATATTAATACAGACAAAATATATAGACAGGCTAGTGTGGACAGAGGGAGCTTCAGAAAGTAACCTTGAAAACGTGTAAGGACAGGGACAAACTTCATGTCTTCATAGGTGAGTTCTCCCTTCATCAGTTTCACTTCCTTATGTCCGTTTCATCTCAACTCTCCTGAGCTCATTTCTGCTTCCCAGCTTCATCAGGGTATAGGCATCGTTCAATAAACGATCTGTTCTTCAGAATTCTTTTCTCCTGATGTGAGAATATTTTATTTCTCATCCGATCACCACAATTAAGTAATGTTGATATGGCCAGAACTTACATAGATGGGTGACAATTTGGCAACACCACATGCTGTTGGCTCAATTCTCACTTCAGGCCACAGGTTTGATTCATTGTCCGTCCAAGGATTTTGATTCTGGGCTGAGAACAGCAACGAGATTCACTGAACCTCACAAGACTGAGATGCTGTCTGATATGAAAGGCAGCAGACTTGATCTAGAAAGACAAAAATAATGGCTGAGAGGACTCATCATGTTGACCATGCACCATTTGATAACCTACAGAACTTCGGGCTGAGCAGCAGTCACTAGGTAGCCTAAGGTCTTTCAGGAATGTTGTACCATGGGGTTTGGTTATGATTTAGTTCTTTGTCTGGTCTTGGGTCTGAATAGGCAATAGTCACTTTTAAGTATTCAAGCCTGATAATAATAAAATTACAAAATTCCTAGTCTTGAATTAGAATCTAACGCACTTACAAGTTTCATTCCTAAAGGGTCACTCTGATGGTTCAGAGTCGGCCTGTGGCTTGGCCAGTTGTAGCCAGTTGAATGCAAGGAGTAAAATATACGTTTTATTTTTATTTTTTTAATTTATATTACTCTACACAGACACAGACAGGTCTTATGGCAGCAATTGGAAGGACAGGTCTAAGACTGGGAAGGAAGTGAATGTCACCTTACTTAACCCCTCAGTGATGGGGAAGATTTGAGTGCCACTTTACCCAGCAGACAGAGGTGATTCAGATGCCAGCACTAAGAGAAAGAGAATGCAGCTATCTCTTTAAAAATTCACTGTTACAACAGTTTAACTCAGATTGTTTCAAATGTTTACAGTAGAGAATCAAAAGAATATATTTTACACTCATGAAATTCATATTTATCTTATAGTGTAGTAATGGAGAAGGGACCTTCCACATTTTGTACAGAATGAAAGTAATGTTCTTGTATTTGCCTGGGTTGCTTCACAATGCAGTGTAAATTAGGGTAATCGTTTCCCCAGGAACTTAGAGCAGAAGAACTGGGAACAATAGTTCAAAGATTAATTTAGCACAAATCCCAGGTTAGTGGAATAATTAGTCGATGAGAAAGAGGGCATATACTTTGGCATGTTTTGGCGCCCATTACTTGGCCGCGCGTGCCATGCCCTCCCATTCTTTATGTCATGCATCCACTCTCACTTTGCTCAGTTCAGTCTGGTGTAGTGCTATTATCGTCTGATTTATTAAATTACTTCTCTCTCATTCAAACTGCACCGTGCCATCCTCCTGTGCCACATAATACCGTATTTCAAAGTGACAGCGAGGCAAGCAATTGTGAGTCGTAAGAAGTTTCAAGGTGCTGGAAAACATTATAGGAATTCTCACCAGATGATATCAACATTCACATCAGTGAAGAGATGGTGATTTATACTATCAATCTACATAAGGTAATATCCAATATACTGTTATTTTGAATATATATCCACTAGAATGCAGCAGAAATGTAAGGCTACATGCTCTCGGGTAGAAAGAGGTCAGACTATTTCAAACACTTTGGAAAGAAAAAATATTTGGGCTGATTCATACATACAAGGAAGGTAGAGATCTTCATCTTCAAAGATATACCATTTCCATCTCGACAACTTTAAAACTTTACAAGCTAGAACAAAATGAAATTAGGCCTATAGGTGTCTGTACCATGTATGGAGGTTGGTATCAAGGGGTTAAGGTACAGCCTGGTGTGAAAATGGAAAACCACAGAAAACCATCTTCAGAGCTGCTGACAGTGGGGTTCGAACCTACCAAATGCAAGCGCATAGCAATATGACCCAAACCACATTGCCAACTCACTTGGTGGAATATAAATTAGAAAATATCCAATATACTGTTTTGAACATTTTTACCAACACTGGTTTTTTGTTCTTAAGAAAAATGATGGAAGTCGTAGTAGAATTGAAGAAGATGAGGTGGGGGTAAATAAATAATACATTCATAAAACCATTTAATCTCTACTTTTACATCCTAATCCACTTTTCAGAAGGACATCACTATACATTAGCTGCCTCTGTGGACCAGTGGTAGAGTGTCGGCCTCTGGATCCCACCATAGCAGATTCAAACCTGGCAGAGCCAGGCATATTTTTGAAGGGGGTAAAAATCCATTCAACCCTCCATGTTGACATGGTGACACATTTCGTGTTTACCTGACGAAATTCATTAAAACTCAGCTATAGACACCCAAGAGAGATCTGGTTTACTCTGGCTTCTAGCAGGCTTAGAGTAAAATTGAATACAGTATTGAACTTGACGAGCAGGCAGTCAGATGGTGTCAAATTAAAATGCTGCATGCACACAGTAGCTGAGACCATACTATTATTATCATTTTACTATAAATTCAATATATTTTTTAAACATTTTTCAAACAAACAGACTTATTAACCAAATGTTCCTGAACTGTTAGAAACTTTTCTGTGGCATAATAGTTTCTTTGATATTTTCTTCATTATGCTCTTCACTTCTCACATCTGTTCAGCATGACAATCTTGAGCAAACAGGTTTAAACATATCAGTACTTGCTGTAGTTGAACCTGGTCATAAAAGTCCCAGTAATCCTAATGAATAGTAAATTCTCCATGGTTTAACTCAGCAGAGACACAATTAAGATAAGTTAGGGGAAGCCTCTCCCAAATTCATGTGTTCATCACACGCTGTAGAAGTCCAGTATTTTGGGTATTCTATGATATATTGGCAGGGTGAAGCTCAAACATTTGAGAAGGGTGGACAGAAATACTAAAGAAGTACTGATTAACATGATGTTGTTTTTAATATTGTTTTGAATTACATTTTAAGAAAGTTAGTGTAACGTAGTGTTAAACACAGCTCTTATACCTGACTTTCTTTCATTTGCAGATTATTCTGAAGATTGGCAAAATCCTCTTGGTGATAGTGACAGAGTGGCTTTGTGGCTTACCACCACTAACAATAGTGATGATGATCATGGAAGTGACTTCCGTTGTGATCGCTGTGGCAAGAGCTATCTACGAAAGCGAACTTTGAGTAGGCATCGACGTTACGATTGCGGAACAGAACCCAGGTTTGCTTGCAGTGTGTGTGGTTTGAGGATACGCAGGCGATACGCTCTCACTAGTCACATGGTGGTGGTTCATGGAATTGAACGTGACCAAGCAGAAACTAGTGTACCTGTTCTCTTCTCAAGAGAGAGAAACTGATTCTCTAAACTGAAAGACAAAAATATGTGTTCCAAATCTTATAATTATTAGTACTTAAACCTGTTTAAAATGAGTAGAAATTAGTAATAAAGAAACCATACCTTATTCAGGTGTGGTGGGGTATCACTTTCAAGATGATGGTCAACAGTTTGGCGAATTGTAATACTAAGAACTCTCTTGATGAACCTATCCGACTTCGAAGTCAGGAAAGCACAGTGTTTTTTATATTACTGAAAGTGCTACACAGTGTCTAGTTCACATTCACAGTCATCGTCGTCATCATCAACTAAAGGCAAGGCCTTGCCGCTGCAACCATGTCTGACGATCAACATACATTTCATATCCGCCTCCGAAGACAACCTGTTTCATCAATGTCAGAGAGAAAGAGAGAGGGGAATAAGAATGGAACACACATAATAGGATAAACACAATGACAGATCAGTGTGGAAAGAGAGATCAACAGAAATAGAAGACGAGGATAAACATGAAAACACAAGGAAAAACAGTGCGGGTATTACTACTGTTGTTACTGAGCTGCAAAACATGTAATAATCAGTGACAGCTGGTGGTATCCAAAGCTGGTGGATGTTGCACCAAAATTTTCATTGTAACATTTTTATATGAGAAGCTTACAGAGAGAACAAGAAACTCTATTGTTGTTAAGTAATGAACTACATTCCTATTAAAAAATGAAATATATCTGGCAATTAAAACACAGGAAATAAGAGGCTAATTATACAGTATAACTACAGTTATTCTTACCTCACCTCCTGTTTTTCATTGATGCAAAACTTTGTTAATATTATGGCATGGAAAAGAAATTACCATTGCAAAAGGATAGAAAGCAGGAATGAAGTCATCTCCATAGAGTGGTACAATCTAACGGAGACATGTGAAATTGTTCCTCGATAGGGGGCTTCCTGGTCTACTGCATCGCCCAAGGACCGATAATGGTGAGTGTGTTATCTGATACTATGTACAGGCTTACGCTTTTCCCTACTGTAACTACATAGTGCCATGCTGTCTGCTTGGGAGTTGCCATAGGAAAGCAAATTCTCTGATTTTGATTTGAAACGGCAGCGTTTATTGGTCCATTATGAAGCATTAATACGTCGAATGACCATAGATGGTTGATTTTAACATATTTCAGAATAATAGGTATGTTAATTTTATTAAACTAAAAAATTAGAAGAAAGGCTATACACTGGTGATGTAATCAGTAGGGCCGGGCTGAGTGGCTCAGATAGTTGAGGCGCTGGCCTTCTGATCCCCACTTGGCAGGTTCGATCCTGGCCTCAGTCTGGTGGTATTTGAAGGTGCTCAAGTACAGTGTAAAACAAAAGCTAAAGGTTTCCACCTATTCATTATTGTAACCTGAAATAGTACCACCAGAGTTTGGTTACAGGGAAACTGTAAAACCTGAAGGCGCCATCAAAATGAACTGTACTAGACAAGATGAGGAATGGACCATTGAATCTCTGAACAATTTATTTGGCATTATACAACAAGTGCAATAGCCTTTGTCATAATACATTAATATATACAGATATTCTTCGTATAAATTAAACAAGCTTACACCAATGATAAAACTATATACATCTCAAAATATCTTACAGTCCAATGGATACACTTCTATATCAACATAAATTTATGCTCTGCAAAAACTACACAATTATACACAAGTAAGTTGACAGATATGCAAGTAACAACAAATTAATTATAATTTTCTCTAAAGTCTCTCAGTCAGTCCAACTTGGCTTTGAATCCAGTTAACATCTAGCAGATGACTCTCAATCCACTTCAATGCATAGTGGCCATTCGAATTAAATCAGAACAAACAAAAAAAATATATATATCATTGATGAATCCAGTCAAATATTGTGCATTTAAACAGCTATACATACATTATATTTAAGCAAATACGGTAGAAGGCATTGCCCCTTCTGAAGATGTAGAAACATAGGAATTAACACTTGAAGTTAATGTAGGCCACTCCAGTCCTCTTCAATGCACTCGGCAATGGAGTACCATGGATTTACCAACAATCATTTATAAAGATGTCATTTGAAAATGTTCAATGGGAGCTGACGAAATTCTTGACCTAATTTATTACATACAGTATACATAACACCATATGACATTTTTGAGTTTTCTTTAACCTACACCACGGCCTATCAAAACGATGGGGTATTTTGCCATTGCTGTGCTAATAAAGTGTTAATTTTTTATGTACACTGCTGTATAGGTGCATTATTTTATTAGGAAGTGTGCAGAAAAAATTCCACACTCATTGTAGGAAAACAAATTTTCAGTGGTATTTTTTTTGCACTTTTATATAAAAATGTCCCTTTCATAGCATAGCTGCAGATGGTGCACTGTAAGTAATTATATGTTCTGATCATTTTGTGAAATTGTGACGATGGCCACTTTGTGGAATGTAACCTCTATAGATCAAATATTATTTTTATTCAAAGGCAGATACATTTTGGC